>NC_027753.1:529773-540572 GCF_000695525.1 Brassica oleracea var. oleracea | reverse complement strand
TCTCAACACTATCAGCTGCAGTAGATGGTACATTTCAGGGACATGTTCCACCTTTGGTAGAGAAGGCATACTGATTCCTAGGCTCTCCATTACTCTCCTAAGGTTGTTTGCTCTATCTGAATCTGATTGAGAAAGATCTTTGAGCTCATCCCAACTCTTTCCATCATAATAGCCTCTGGATTCTACAAACTTCACATCCCTTGATATCAAGACTCTCCTAGTCTCTGGAACAAAGCATTTATAGCCCTTTTGGTGAGGAGAATAGCCAATAAATACTGCCCCTCGTGCTTCTATACGCCAGCTTATCTCTTTGAGCTCCTGGAATCAAGACAAAACACAAGCAACCAAAAACACATAATGCTCTATGGATGGTTTAGTTTTGTTCAGTACCTGATATGGAGATTGATCTTGAAGGATCCTGGTAGGTATCCTATTGATTAAGTAGCAGACAGTAAGGACAGCATCTCCCCAATAGCTTTTGGGCATGCTTGTATGGAACATCATGCTCCTTGCAACCTCCATGAGATATTTATTTTTCCTCTCAACTACTCCATTTTGTTGTGGGGTGTATGGACAGCTAGTTTGATGAATCATCCCATATTTGGCCAAGTGTTGTTTAAAAGCATTGCTTGTATATTCTCCTCCTTTATATGATCTCAAAATTTTTATCTTGGCATTGAAATGGTTAGATACATAATTTTGAAAATTTATGAAAGCTTCTAAGACCCTATCTTTAGATTGCATCAGTGTGATCCAATGATCCAAGTATATTTTGATTTTTCATCTATAAAAGTCACAAAATACTTATGATGCTCTCTAGATAAACATGGGGCAGTCCATACATCAGAATGAATCAGGTCAAAGCAATTTTCATAAATAGTACTTGGTCTAGAGAAAACAGATTTGCAATGTTATCCTAAGATACAAGCCTCACAATCACTCTTAAAGGAAATACTAGGCAACATGATGTTTAAAGCTCTAGAATGGGGATGTCCTAATCTAGCATGCCACAATACATCTTTAGGGAAATCGGAAATGGAATTTAAAGCATGAGATAAATCGGCAGCAAGCTTAGTATTTTCAAGCAAGTACAAGTCTCCCTTGGTGACACCTTTGCCAAGCAACCTACTAGTTTCAATATCCTGAAAGTAGACATCATTAGGAGTGAAAGTAACACTGCAATTCAAGTCATTAGTAGCTCTTTTAACTGATAACAAGTTTGAGGTGAAGCTAGGCATATAAAAAGCTTTAGAATCTTTGTTAAACAACCTAAAATCACCTACTCCTTTAATTGATACTCTTTCACCATTAGCTATTGTAACATTTCCTAAGGTAGGAACAATGTTTTTAATCAATTTTAAATCACTGATCATGTGGTGACTAGCTCCTGAATCTATAACTAAAGGTTTTGCCAAATTACATTTAGTTATCGCATTCAAGAGATCGGCAAGCAGTAGCATGTAAAGAGGTACCAAGTAAGTTACCAGAGTTATCCTTAAGGAGTTTGATGAGAGCCTCAAT
Organism: Brassica oleracea var. oleracea; assembly: GCF_000695525.1. NCBI lineage: Eukaryota > Viridiplantae > Streptophyta > Magnoliopsida > Brassicales > Brassicaceae > Brassica > Brassica oleracea. Next base: position 539,051 of record NC_027753.1, on the reverse strand, counting down.
ATCAGATCTCCTGATAGTCTCATCTTGAGTGTTCCTTAAGGCTGGGCCACTCCTGGAAGCTCCCCCTTTGTTCTAACAAGCTTCATTGGTCTGGCGCATGCTGCCTTGTATAGATGGCTCACCAATATCACCAGAGAAGTTTGCTTAGGCATCATTGTAAACTGTCCTGAACTTCTGTGGCTTGAGATGAGAATGGAGTATCCAGCACTTGTCCTTTCCATGGCCTTTCTTCTTGCAATGATCACAAATCCACACCTTCTTGTCTTCAGCTTTGTAAGAGCTTTTGTTTGCTGCTCCATCAGCTTGGTTTGCAAGCACCAAATCTTTCTTTCCTCCTCCAAAGAGACCAACTGAGCCTTGCTCCTTGTGAATCTCAGAGCATACCTCATCTAGAGAAGGTAGCTCCTTATTCCTTAGGATGTGCTTGATGAGGTCACCATAGCTTGGATGGAGGGTAAGCAGCAAAGCAAAGACCTTGTCTTGCTCTCTCCTTTGATTAAGCACATCAGGATCAATAGTTTCTGGCCTGAGCAAATCAAGTTCAGCCCAAAAGGATCTGAACTTCCCAAAATGTTTATCAAAATCATTGTGCTCTTGACTAAGAGTATTGATAGCTCTCTTGACTTCAAAGACTCTACTGATGTTGGAATTGTTTCCATACACCTTCTGAAGTGTATCCCATAACTCCTTGGAAGTTTCATAATAGGAGTAACCTTCCTGAAGTGAGGGGTCAAGACTGTTCTGAAGAATGGACAACACCAACTGGTCCTCTTGACATTTTTTCTTGGCGCCAGCATCAGCAAGAACAACCTCTTTGCCATCCTCTCCTAGGATAGTCTTCTTTTGTGGCCTGACTTCTTCAACAATCTCCCAAAGCCCTCTGCCTCCAAGAGCTGTCTTAGCAAGCCTTGCCCAATGTAGATAGTTAGCTCCTTTAAGAGTAACTGGAATCACCACCATTTTTAAGTTTTCTCTTGAATCCATCAAGAGTCACAAGAACAGAACTAGAAAAATTCAAGAACAGTTCAAGAACAGAGGAGAGAGACTGGTGTGAATGATAAGAGGTTTTAAAGAGAAAAAGAGAAATAAAATCAGAGTAATTTGCGGAAGAGATTTAGGTTTCAAGAGCTTGTAGCTCTGATACCATGTAAATTTATGAGAATTAATGAGAGTTTATGAGAATTATTTGAGAGATTTTGGTGAAGAACTAAGAGAGATATGTGAGGGAATCCAAGAGAGAGAGATAAGAATATTTGAGAAACATTTTTCCTTAAATTGATTTAGTGTATACAATAGTTACATAAATAGATCTAACAAGGAGAATAAGACAATGAGAATGAATAAACAAATGGAGATGAATGAACTAATGAAGACCATATTTGTGGAAGTCACTTTCGGATAGTGACAACTCTCTTCTCTCTTCCTTCCTTAGCATATTATGTGACTTTGGCTTGTTTCCACACTCCAACAGCTCTATCCAGTTGCCTCCACTTGTTTAAATTCGTCTAAGACTTCAGGCAAGATATTTAAATAAATCTCACACCTTTCCTTGCTTCAGTTTTCCTGTCCATGATTTCCTGTCCAGGATCAATCAGGTTCTTCATGTCTTTACTCTTGCTCTTTATGTTAAGGAAATATCTTATACTAAAAGGATCTATATGTAAATACATAACTCTACGGTTTAACCTACTTGTACTACTGTATAAATACTTTGTACATGTCTAATAAAAGATTCATTCAGCCTTATATCTTTATATGGTATCAGAGCCAGGTTAATTAACCTAAGCCGCCATCCCTCTCTTTTCAAATTTTCCTTTTTCTTTTTCTTCTCAAACCACGATGTCTGGATCTACCTCCTCATCAGCATCCATTGCCGAAACTATCACGGTTTCGAACTCCACCACACTGCTGAACATCAACATGACAAACGTCACGAAGCTTACTGCTTCCAATTTCCTCATGTGGAGCCGTCAGGTTCATGCTCTTCTCGAAGGATATGATCTCGCGGGCCACATTGATGGCTCTCTTGAGATTCCGCCTGAGACGATAACCAATGATGCTGCTGAGATCGTCATCAACCCGCGGTACACTCTGTGGAAACGACAAGATCGTCTCATCTACAGCGCTCTTCTTGGTGCTATGACCGCCACGCTACAGCCTCTTCTCTCTACGACCACTACTTCGGCTGAGATCTGGACCACACTTTCCTCGACCTATGCGAAGCCCAGCCGGGGACATATCAATCAGCTACGACAGCAACTGAAACACTGGACCAAAGGTACTAAGTCTATTGATGAGTACTACCAAGGTCTAACAACAAGATATGATCAACTTGCCTTGCTTGGGAAAGCTATCGATCATGAGGACCAGATTGAACAGCTGCTTGACGGTCTGCCTGAAGACTATAAGATCATTGTTGATCAAGTTGCTGCGCGTGATACTCCTCCGTCTCTTACGGAGCTTCATGAAAAGCTCATCAATCATGAAACTAAACTTCAACTCTCGAAGCAGGATCTCTCACCAGTACCGGTCACTGCCAACTACACCAATCACCGAGGTTCCTCTGGTTCGCACAACACTCGCAACCAGAACTCACGACGTGGTGGCTACCGTGGAAACCAAACTTGGCAGCAGCAGCAACAGCTCAACCCGTCGCCAACTCAACCTGCAGGACGTGGAGGCTATCAAGGAAAGTGCCAGCTCTGTGGCGTCTTTGGCCATAGTGCTCGCAGGTGCTTGCAACTTGCGCCACACGGAAGCACCTACTCTCAATAACAGGCGTCTCCAACTCCATGGCAACCTCGCGCGAACATGGTTCAGGCCACTGCCTATACTCCAAACCAGTGGATCCTCGATAGCGGAGCTACTCACCACTTGACCTCCGATTTGAGCAACTTGGCGTTACATCAACCATATCATGGTGGTGATGAAGTTGTCATTGCTGATGGCTCAGGTCTTGCTATAACTCATACTGGTTCTACTCTTTTTCCTACGCCATCTAAGTCGCTTGCTCTTAACAACATACTCTGTGTTCCGAGTGTTCATAAAAACCTCATTTCGGTTTATCGGCTTTGCAATACTAATCGCGTTTTTGTGGAATTCTTTCCTGCTCATTTTCAGGTGAAGGATCTCAACACGGGGGTCCGGTTGCTTCAAGGCCGCACGAGGAATGAGTTGTATGAGTGGCCCTGGTCGTCCCTGAACCCAACTGCAAGCTATGTGTCCTATCCAGATACCAAAGCTACCCTAACCCAATGGCATAGGCGACTTGGCCACCCCTCTTCTTCTATTCTCAAAAATGTTGTTTCTCAATTTTCATTACCTTGTTTTCAACACTCTTCAAGTGCTTTTCCTTGCAATGATTGCCTACTTAATAAAACGCATAAGCTTCCTTTTCATGAGACTACTATCCGATCAACCAAACCACTTCAATACGTTTTTAGTGATGTATGGCAATCACCTATTCTTTCTTCCCAGAACTACAAATATTACCTTGTCTTGGTTGATCATTACACTCGATACACCTGGCTCTATCCTTTAACAGCCAAATCCCAAGTCAAAAACATCTTCATCTCTTTCAAACCCCTTGTTGAAAACCGATTCCAAACCAAAATACAAACCCTTTTCTCTGATAATAGGGGCGAGTTTCTATCCTTAAGATCATTCCTCGCCACTCATGGAATCAGTCACCTAACCACACCACCCCATACTCCTGAGCTCAATGGTCTCTCAGAGAGAAAACATCGCCATATTGTTGAAACCGGCCTTTCTCTTCTCTCTGCCGCAAGCCTGCCTCTCACCTTTTGGCCCCAAGCCTTTGCAACCTCTGTCTTTCTTATCAATAGAATGCCAACTCCAGTCCTTCTTAACCAATCGCCATTTCAAAAACTATTCCAGACACCTCCCAACTACCTTAAACTCCGAACCTTTGGCTGCTTGTGCTATCCATGGTTACGACCTTATGCTCCCAATAAACTTGAAAACAGATCCTTACCTTGTGTCTTCATAGGATACTCTCTCACTCAGAGTGCCTATCTTTGCTTAGAACCAGTTTCTGGACGTGTCTATGTCTCAAGACATGTTCGCTTTAATGAAACAGAGTTCCCTTCTCATTCCCTAACTAAACCGACCTCACCAACCCCATCCCAGCCACCCACTGTCCCCTATGAACCTCACACAGTCATACCAGCGCCATCACTCATACACTCTCCTCAAACGGCAGTGAACAATCAGACTTCTGCGTGTGATACTTCATCTCCTGTGCATGTTCCTGCACCTACACCTCCTACGGGTTCTTCAGCACCTGCAACTACAGGCTCGCCAGGCCCTGTTTTGGCTCCTCTGCTGCAACCTACAGTGCCTTCTCCTGTTCCAGTACCTGAAGTTCAACCTCCTCCTCGACATTCCATGACCACTAGATCGAGGAACAACATTGTCAAGCCGACTTCAAAATATAATCTCAATGTTGAACTTCAATCTGATCCTCACTGGATCCCATCTACGTGGCAACAGGCCATCAAACATGAGCGCTGGCGCAAAGCAATGTCTAGGGAGTTCAACTCTACTAATGAGAACCATACATGGGACCTTGTAGAAGCTACTCGCAAGATGAATATTGTGGGCTGTCGATGGGTGTTCACCATTAAATATAATCCAGATGGTAGCATTGATCGTTACAAGGCACGAATTGTGGCTAAAGGCTTTCATCAACAACCTGGGATTGACTTTAATGATACCTTCAGCCCGGTGATTAAATCAACTACCATTCGGTTAGTCTTGGGTCTTGCCGTTAGCTCTGACTGGCCAATACGGCAAATAGATGTCAACACTGCGTTTTTACAAGGTCATCTCGATGAAGAGGTCTTCATGTGCCAACCACCTGGGTTTACTGATTCAGATCGTCCCTCACATGTCTGTCGTTTGCGGAAAGCAATTTATGGACTCAAACAGGCTCCTCGTGCTTGGTACTCTGAACTTAAATCTTTCCTACTCAGTGTTGGGTTCCAGAACTCACTTGCAGATACATCTCTATTTATACTGCGCCATGAGGGCAAGTTTGTGTACCTCTTGGTATACATTGATGACATTCTTGTCACGGGCACAAGCACAGACCTTGTGCAACAGGTTATTGATGCTCTGGCCGCAAAATTCTCTATCAAAGACATGGGACATCTGAGTTATTTTCTGGGAATCGAAGCTACAAGAACACCACAAGGGTTACACCTAATGCAACGGAATATGTCACTGACCTGCTACACAAGACTAATATGCTTCATGCTAAGCCTGTTGCGACCCCTCTTCCGTCGTCTCCCAAGCTCACCTTGAACTCGGGTTCTCCACTGTCTAATCCTGCTGAGTACAGAAGCGTCGTCGTAAGTCTTCAGTACCTCGCCCTTACTCGTCCTGATGTCTCGTACGCGGTCAACCGTCTCTCGCAATTCATGCATAGACCTACGGTGGATCATTGGAACGCGGTGAAACGCGTCTTGCGTTATCTCTCTGGTACTCTTACTCATGGCATTCTCCTACGCAAACAGTCCGCTCCTCTTCTTCATGCCTTCTCCGACGCCGACTGGGCTGGAGACAGCGATGATTATGTCTCCACCAATGGCTATATTGTCTACCTCGGTTCTCAACCTCTGTCTTGGACTTCTAAGAAACAGAAAGGAGTTGCTCGCTCATCTACTGAGGCTGAGTATCGTGCCGTAGCCAACACGGCCGCAGAAGTCCGATGGATATGCTCGCTGCTCACTGAGCTAGGCGTCAATCTTTCCTCTGCACCTACCGTGTATTGTGATAATATTGGTGCTACGTACTTGTGCGCCAATCCTGTGTTTCACTCTCGCATGAAACATATTGCGATTGATTATCACTTTGTTCGCAGTCAGATCCAGTCCCATGCTCTCCGAGTCACTCATGTCTCCACGCATGATCAGCTAGCTGATGGCTTCACCAAACCTCTACAACGAAACCAGTTCCAGAACTTACGAGCCAAGATTGGTGTCACCAAGGTTCCTCCATCTTGAGGGGGCGTGTTAAGGAAATATCTTATACTAAAAGGATCTATATGTAAATACATAACTCTACGGTTTAACCTACTTGTACTACTGTATAAATACTTTGTACATGTCTAATAAAAGATTCATTCAGCCTTATATCTTTATACTTTATTCTCTTCGTGTCAACAGTCTCATTCCATACTTATTATCCCTCAGTTTCACTTTCACCCTTATCAGTACAAAAACAAAAGCATTAGCATTATCTTATTCTATGCTTATCATCCCTCAAATCGTAAATCATATTTCAACCATTCCTGTTTGTCGACGTCATGTAGAAGCACACCCAACTCAATTGTTTTACCTCATGAAACGGTTGTACACGACACTTCATTCTATAACTTGTATGCTTATATGTTGTTTGCTCGAGGAATTCGTGAAACAAAAAAAGATATTAAAACACTTTTTACATTTCTGAAATTACTATGGATAAATCGAAAAACAGATCATTCCATTAGTTCGAACACTACCATCACAATTATGCATATTAATTATGTTTATTGAAATGTAATTTTAAATTCGGGTGTTTGTTGAAATAATCATGAACTTCAAACTTAAAATTAAATAGCTTTAAATGGATTGACTAAACCATTTATATGTTAGTTTATTAATTCTTCAACTACTGCTGTGGAAATCTTTCTTTAACACTGTTTCTCAAGGTCAAGTGCGGACAATTGTGAAAACAACATCCATGAAATTGTCCAACATCGGGTGGCTTATACTATATTAAATTCAAGTTTTTCTTAAACTTAAAACCAATTGACGATAATTGGATTTGCTTTAATCTTTTATATTTTAATTTCTTAATTCTTTAACTACCGTCGTGAGACTTTGGTTCATTTATTATCAGTCCTTCTCACGCTCAAGCGTTGAAAATTGTAGGAACAACATCCACAGAGTGGCCCAGCATCAAATGGCTCTGATACCATGTATTAGGGCTTATCACGAGATTCCAACCATTTATATATTTGTTAATTATGTCTCCAAGACTCCAACTACTGATATGGCTCTTTCATTCATTCATTAACATATAATCATATGTCCGACAGCCTAAGTTAAAGCTTTGATATCATAATGAAATATCAAGATTGCATAATACTATATATCTGACTCAATCATCATTCAATTGCATGTCTTTTACATTGTGATTAACATGTAGCCTGAATTATGATCTTGCTTGATACTCAGTTTTGGGAATAAAAGAAGAGAAATTGGATATATTACGCAAAAGAAAAACTGTATTTAAGTTACAAAAAAAAAAAAAAAAAGAAAAACTGTATTTAGGTGTATATACCCATAACAAATTTAGAGTGTATGATGTACTATATATTGTGAAGTAAAAAAGATGATATTATCCTTACCTACGTGAAAGAGAATGATTTGACCAGTGTTGCTTGAGACAAAAGCAAAGCCGCACCTCTTTTACAGCTTGACAAGAAAAAAAGTTAAGTGTGGAGAATGAGAAAACGAAAATAGCGACAGTGGAGGCGATTGACGGGGTGACGGCGGTTTCCAATAGATGTGTAACGCTCCGACCGCCCATGGATAATAGGCTTTTCACATCCGCTCTCTCGGCCCGTAGGTTCCATTTCGTGCGACTGGTAGTGCATTAATTTTTCAGAGGCTCAAAAATCATGTTTACTGACCCTGCAATAACTACATGACCTTTCCCCGTGCTTTGGCCTCACTCGCACAATATCGCAAATCTTTTCCGATAGGTCACCATCCTTCTACTACTGCAGCTCAAGCACGCTTAACTCTGAACTTTTAAACGGAAAGTGTACCATAAAAGGTAAGTGCACTTTGTTGACATAGGTAGGCCAAATCAATTTTCTTAAACCTTTACAGATACCACAAACCCGGATCATGTTACAATTCATCCCTTCTCACAGAATGAAACGTCCTCGTTTCGCAACACGGTAGGTCTCAAGATGCCTCTCAGGTCAGAACCGAAATGGCTAACCAGCTCTGATACCACTTGTAACGCTCTAACTAACCCTGGCTAATAGGCCCCCCATGCCCGCTCTCTTGGCCCGTGGACACCATTTTGTGTGACGGGTGGTGTAGTAACCCTCCCAAAGAGGTAAGATGGTCGAGATCGACAAGTTGGAATTCGGAGCCAAGCTTTCGGGAATCAGAGTATTATGAGGATGTTAAGTTTTGATCACATAAAACTTCACATTATTCAGAGAAAAACATAAGTTGGACGAGCATCTACGATTGGTGGTCGATTCGCGGGCGACCAGAGCAATTGGGAAGTTTTGAACTATGAATATGTCGGTAGGATCGAAGAAGTGATCTTATATGAACCATGAGTTGATTAGGTCACTCGACCATGTGGTAGATCAAAGAAAGACATTTTGGAAGCATGACGTTTTTGAAGCACGACGTTTTAGAAGCACGATGTTTTTGAAGCTCGATGTTTTTGGAAGAACGTCGTATTAATAAAATATTATGTTGGAAACATAATAAGTTGGAAGCAGGACGGGAAACAAGCAGGAAGGGAAGTAATCACGACAGGAAGTAAGCACGACGAAAAAATCTAAGGGAAATATTTATCGTCACGGTTAGAATTCAGTCTGGAGTTTATTAAAAATATTCAGTTCATCAGAATGGGTGTGGAAAATATTCGGAATCGATCGCGGATCCAAAATATTCGGGATTGATCGCGGGTTCAAAATATACCGAAAGGGTCAAAATCATGCGAATGGACCGAGAAGCACGAGGCTCGATGAAAGGGATCAGAACGTGCAGGCAGCTGACTGGCAAGGTATGAGTCTACAGAAGCACATGTCGCTTTCATGCGAAAGGAACATGCAGCCAGCTATGTAGCAACATGACATGTCGCCACACATGTAATCGAAGCATGCGGCCAGCCATGTGGAGATGACGTGTCACCTTGCATGCACTTCATTCATGCAACAAGCCATGTGGACCAGGAGTGTCATCATGCATGAGTATGAGACATGAATCCAGCCATGTCTGTACCGTGTGTCGACGCGCATGCGACCAGAAGCATGCAGACTGACACATGGTCGGCCGTGTGGCCTGTCCTTACTGGCTGCAGCTTTCTATAAATACCAAGGTCCCTTCCTTCATTTCCATACATCATACCACACCAAGATCAGTTCAAAACGTGGGTAGAGAGAGAGAGAGAGAGAGAGAGAGAGAGAGAGAGAGAGAGAGAGAGAGAGAGAGAGAGAGAGAGTGGGAGGCGGAGAG
>NC_027753.1:524007-529700 GCF_000695525.1 Brassica oleracea var. oleracea | reverse complement strand
GAGAGAGAGAGAGAGAGAGAGAGAGAGAGAGAGAGAGAGAGAGAGAGAGAGTTATAAGTGCACTTTGGTGACATATATATCCAAATTAATTCTCTTATACCACAAACCGGGATGTTACAAGATGTGCCACATAATCGACAGAACCCAACATTTTGGTAAGAATTTTGTGCCTTTACGTTTTGGAAAATTGTTATGAAGCCAAAAATTTGAGATTTAATCCAGGATTGAAAGTGATGACTCACCGCAGATTTGGTGTGTTGGAGCATCAAACCGGGGGACAAGAATAGTTTCTGACAAGTGTTTCCAGCGAAACATATTTGAAGAGTAAAATTGATCACTAATAAGGTTAGCTGTACAAATACATATAGATTACAATGTACTTGTTAGGTATGGCGATGTATCAAAACGAGTGTTGGAAATATGATGCGGTGTCTCGGAATTGTGTAATTTCTGTTGGGTGGAGGCTGTACTATACTACTCATGAATCCCATTGAAAATAGTTAGTTCACTTTATTTGGTGAATATTTAGAACTATGTATTTACTACACGTTTACATTGAGTAGTAACCTTTGCGTGTGTGTATGTAGTTTTGCAGTTCCCTATCTATAATAAGCATATCTTGAGGAATTTGTAGAATAGATGCAACTTCCTGTATATCGTAAGGAGATATGCTATTAGTACTATCGTATTCGTTGTTGCAGATTGTTTTACTGTGTCATGGAAATGTGGTAGTACAATATGTTACTTCAAAAAAATTAGGTTGGAAAGGTATATTGACAAATTTGTGGGGTACTGTATGTGATAGAAAGCTTACAAATATAGTATAGTTGTGTCTGCATTATATGTATTCTATATATAGTGATGGTTGTTATTCTTTTTTGGACGGCTTTTAAGGTTCTAAACTATGTACAACGTGATGCAGTGATAGATTTGTGTTTCATTGCAATATACTATGTTAGTGCACTTTCTTGGTCTCTCATATTAGCAGTGGCGGAGCCAATGTACAATCAGGAGAGTCAATTGACCCATGTCAATTTTTGAAAAAAAAAATTTACTTGTATTTCCAAAGAAAAATCTGATAAATTTAGCTTATTGACCCTTGCAAAATACATTTGTTATCACATTGACCCCTCTAAAATAAAATTCTGCCTCCGCCGCTGCATATTAGTATACGTTTTTTGCTATAATGTTGAATACTTGCTCCACGTAACCGGAGGTTCACAAGTATGTATGTATCAGCAGCATATGGCGTTTGTATATTAATCTGTGTTTCTTCCCCTTGTTTTGACGTCAGAAGTTTGAATTTAACTGGTGTTTTATACTATGAATATCCTGAATTCGTGGTGTTAAAAAAAAGAATGTCGTGAAATCGTAAGCTACCGTACTTCTGCAAACTATAATTTAAAGAAACTAATTATATAGTAGTACAATTGTCCATGATGTTTGGTTTTCCGCATTAATTGTTATATTGTAGAACTAAAGAGTTAGACTTACCTTATATTAGTATAAGTTTTTTGCTATAATGTTGAATACTTGCTCCACGTAACTGGAGGTTCACAAGTATGTATGTATCAGCAGCATATGGCATTTGTATAGTAATTTTTTTTATTCCTCTTGTTTTGAGGTCACAAGTTTGAATTTAACTGGTGTTTTATACCATGAATATCCTGAATTCGTGGTGTTAAAAAAAAGAATATCTTGAAATTGTAAGCAACCGTACTTCTGCAAACTATACTTTAATGAAACTAATTATATAATAGTACAATTGTCCATGATGTCTGGTTTCCCGCATTAATTGTTTTGTTTTCCTATATTGTAGAATGAAAGAGTTAGACTTACCTAAGCGCATTTTTCAGACCGGGTTCAAACCATCAGGTCGGAAACGGATAACCTCAAACAACTTGCGATGGATTAAGGCAATAAAGAAAGCTCTATCAGATGAGCAACATGAGATGTTGGCAGATTCAAAATTCCGTTAAGTTATGATGATGGGGGACCAAAAGTTCTCGGTTATGTTTGTACACCAGCTTTTGTCACGGCAGTTGTTGGGGTAAAAATCTGTCTTAGCGATTGTTGGACCCAATTTCGGTCAAAACGTTAACGAGCCGCGATCAAAGTTATAGGCCTTAAGGAACCGAAGTCCATAGCAAGCAATCAAGCTCGAAAGCGAAGGAGTCGAGGTCCCAGAGATCGCGGAGTAGTCCCGGAGATCGCGGAGTAGTCCCGGAGATCACAGAGCTGTTACGGAGATCACAAAGTCGACTTAGTATAAAAAAAGGAGAGACATGAAGAATGACACGTTGAAAACCCTAGAGAGAGCTACACACTAATATCGACCTTGTTTCCTCCCCATCTTAGACTCTTTTCTTTACGGTTCTCGTTTGTATCATTCGATCTAGTTCAACTCATTGTATTCGATCTTATTCATCAATAAAATCCATTTTTACCTACTGGAAACTGTTTAACATCGCTGTGTTCTAAAGATATCGTTGCCTACATCATTTTTCTTCCCTAGATCAAACCCCGATCACTATCAAATACTTAGTGTAGATTTTAGGTTCTACATTTTGGCGCCGACTGTGGGGAAGATAAACGAAAAACATCTTTGCTAAGAAACCAATCTAAGTTTCCTAAGCGCGACTATTGAACCTACCCCAATCCGATCCGACTGCGCCGAATCAATCAATCTCGACCTCTTCAGATCGATGAAGCCGATCGCATCGAGAAAAGTTAATGCTCTCAACGAGCAATCATGCACTTCGCGAGAAGCGACCGACGATTCCACCAACATCGCCTGCGAAGATACGATACAAAAAGGAAAAATCGTGACTTTCTACGAGCACGAAACTATAAAGCTCGATAAGCCCCACGACGATGCCTTGGTGATCGCACTGGAAGTCGAAGGGATCGTCTTCTTGAAAATCCTCGTCGACACCGGAAGCGCTGTCGACATCATCTCGCAAAAAACGCTACGGTCCCTCAAGCAACCGATCCCAATTATCAAACAAGAAGCGACTCCCCTCGCTAGCTTCGAAGGAAAGTCGGTTCGTCCGCTCGGGATCATATTATTAACCACCAGAACTCATGATCTGGAACTGAAAACAGAATTCACCGTAGTCAGTCATCTTATGCCTTTCGACGCCATCGTAGGGCGCCCCTGGTTGCACCAGATGAGGGCGCTCGCCTCGGTTTATAACCAATGCGTGAAGTTTTTATCCTCAACCAGCGAGAAAACCATACTCGGAAGCCAAAAACAAGCCCGAGCCTGTTACATGTCCGAATTCCGAAAAATGCCGCAGAAGGAGGAGAATATCCCACTCGCACGCGACCTCTCAGTAAAAGACCCCGCCAAAGATCTATCGAGCGTCGTCGCCCTAGACGAGAGCTCCCCCAAAAAAGGCGTCAACATCGGGAACGATCTCCCTCCTGAAGTCAAGAACGACCTCGTATCTTTCCTCAAGCAAAATATTAAGACATTTGCATGGTCTGCGGGAGATATGCCCGGAATCGACATCAATATCACCTCACATGACCTAAACGTCGACCCTACGTTTAAGCCTGTCAAGCAGAAACGAAGGAAACTAGGACCCGAACGAGCCAAGGCAGCAAACGACGAAGTGGACAAGCACCTAAAAATCGGTTCTATTCGTGAAGTCCAATACCCTGACTGGCTCGAAAACCCAATCGTAGTAAAAAAGAAAAATGGAAAATGGAGAGTGTGTATCGATTTCACCGACCTCAACAAAGCATGACCAAAAGATAGTTTCCCATTACCGCATATCGACCGGCTGGTATAAGCCACGGCCGATCATGAATTGTTTTCGTTCATGGATGCATTTTTTGGTTACAATCAGATCCTCATGAATCCCGACGACCAGGAAAAAACTAGCTTCATCACCGAGCGGGGTACCTATTGCTACAAAGTAATGCCGTTCGGCTAAAGAACGCCAGAGCTACTTATCAAAGGCTAGTAAATAAAATGTTCTCCACACAACTTGGAAGAATGATGGAGGTTTACATAGACGACATGCTAGTAAAGTCATCAAAAGTCAATGACCATTTTTCTACAACTCCAAGAGTGTTTCAACATTCTTAATAATTTCAGGATGAAACTGAACCCTACAAAATGCACTTTCGGAGTGGCCTCCGGAGAGTTCCTCGGATACCTTGTAACCGAAAGGGGAATCGAGGCCAACCCGAAACAGATCGCCGCGCTCATCGATACCTTACCTCAAGTATCGATCCGAGAAGTACAGCGCCTCACCGGTAAAATAGCTGCGCTGAACCGCTTTATCTCTAGATCAAACGACAGATGCCTCCCTTTCTACAAGCTACTGAAAGGAAACAAGAAGTTCAAATGGAACACCGAATGGGACTCCGCCCTAAAAGAGCTTAAGACATATATCAGCGAACCGCCCGTTCTGTCAAAACCAATCATAGGAGAGACCCTCTTTTTGTATGTAGCAACCTCCGAACACGCAGTAAGCGGAGTGCTAATTCGCGAAGAAAGCGGAGAGCAAAAGCAATATACTATGTAAGTAGATCGTTGGTAGACGCCGAAACCAGGTACCCCGTGATGGTGATGGAGAAACTAGCGCTAGCAGCAGTAACCGCAGCCCGAAAATTAAGACCTTATTTTCAGTCGCGTTCAATCACGGTCATGACATCGCAACCCCTACGGACAGTACTCCACAATCCAAGCCAATCAGGAATATTGGCGAAGTGGGCAATCGAACTCAGCGAATATGATATCGAATATAAACCGCGAACGAGCTCAAAAGCACAAGTGTTAGCTGATTTCGTAATCTAACTCGTCCCGAAGGATGATATCACAAAATCGAATTCCCAAACATGGAAGTTACATGATATATGGTGTTTTTAATACCATTATATGTGTGCTTTGAGTTAATTCTCAGTCCTAATTCGTGCTTATTTGATATCATTCTAGGTTTGGAGCAGGTGAAAGAGCAAAGAAGAGAGTTCCATGAAGAAAGATGTCATTTTGGAATATCCGACGCAGAACAGTCAGTCAGACCAATCTGAAGGTTGTTCCCGAAGAGAACAAGTGTCTGACTGTTCCCGATCACTAAGGAAACTTCCAAGATTTCGGAAGTTTTCCCTAGATTCCATCTCTTCTCTCTTTACCACCGGCGCCTCCATATAAAAAGCCTATCCTATCATTTCTTTTTGACTACGCTGTTTTGGCAAGAAACCTAGAACTATTTTGGCGATTTAGCAACTTGAAAGGGAGAAGGCTTCATCTCTCATTTTCACGAGAAGATCATCCTGAACCCTTGTCTTTCTACTTTATTTTATATGCAGTATTATTGAGAAATCATGTCTGTATCACTTTGCTTTATGATTGAGTAGTCGGCTAAGCTTGCTTAGGGTTTTAGGGTGTCAATCGCATGAGCTAAACGCAAATAAGTGATTTTAATTGTTCTTCATTCATATTGTTCTTACTGCTTGCATTGAATTGATCACCTAATGTTCGATCTCAAGTTTAATCACCTAGCTAACCGCTTAGGAGATAAATTGACATGTATTGAATGAGCTTCATATCCCTAATCAGCGAGAGTAGATATTAGGGTATTAAGTGAACTAATCGGACCTGATCTCTAAGGCTTGCTACGCGTCTTGTTTCATGTGAGAGCTTAGGACTCAAGACCGATCAGCAAAGGGAACAAGTCCAC
>NC_027753.1:522371-522944 GCF_000695525.1 Brassica oleracea var. oleracea | reverse complement strand
CTGTTCCCATTCTCTCTTGAAGGGAAAGCTTCTCGCTGGCTCCAATCTCTGCCAACCGACTCTCTTACCTCATGGGACCTGGTCCACTTCTACATGAAGTCTAAAACCGCGGCTTTACGGCACATGATCTCCAATTTCAAGCAGAAGTCTGATGAACCTTTTCATAAAGCTTGGGAGAGGTACAAGGAGTACCAGACAGAGTGCCCGCACCATGGGTTTGACGATGAATATATATTGGAGGTGTTCTATGATGGAGTGAGCTATGAGTTTCGAAACACCCTTGATTCTTCGAGTAATGGAGATTTCATGACTCAAACCACACCTGGTTCGTTCGAGCTGATTGAGAATATGGCTTCAAGTTCACTAAACAAGAACAAGGAGCATGACCGCTCGAAGAGTGTGAACAACATAGAAAATCTCGCTGCAAAGGTGGATCAACTGCTTAAATAGAAAATCTCGCTGCAAAGGTGGATCAACTGCTTAAGGGAAACCAAAGCCAAGTGTTCATAATGGAAGAAGCAGCTCCTGAGAAGAGTGTCGGTGACCTGGCGTTTGATGCTGAAATATCAGGAG
>NC_027753.1:520143-520358 GCF_000695525.1 Brassica oleracea var. oleracea | reverse complement strand
GGATCGATTAATCTCGCTGTCAAAGCCGGAACCGTGACGAACGTCACAGAGTTTCTAGTCGTTGACCATCCCGCATCTTACAACGTTATCATGGGGACTCCATGGCTAAACGCAAGGCGCGCAATCCCATCAACGTACCATCTTTGCCTCAAGTTCCCGACCCCTAACGGAGTCGAGGTAATATGGGGAAATCCGAGAGTCTCACAGGTTTGCTT
>NC_027753.1:519935-520098 GCF_000695525.1 Brassica oleracea var. oleracea | reverse complement strand
TCGAGATCACTCCTAGAAAAGTGGAGAAAAAGACCTCCAGCAAAGATACACGAGGTCAAGATTCAGCAGAACTCTTCTGGCAATCTCGCAGCATCGCAGCCCTAGACGAAAAACGTGAGCCAACATGCGAACCCGTGGTGACGATCTGTCTCGACGAAGCCTT
>NC_027753.1:518943-519682 GCF_000695525.1 Brassica oleracea var. oleracea | reverse complement strand
GGTCGATAACAGAAGTAAGATACCCAGACAGGCTCGCCAACCCTGTAGTAGTCAAAAAGAAAAACGGGAAGTGACGAGTTTGCGTGGATTTTACCGACCTAAACAAAGCATGTCCAAAGGATAGCTTTCCTCTACCACATATCGATCAATTGGTAGAGGCAACAGCGGGCAACGAACTTTTATCCTTCATGAATGCCTTCTCAGGTTATAATCAAATTAGGATGAATCCCGACGATCGCGAGAAGACTGCGTTCATTACCGATCGCGGAACTTATTGCTATAAGGTAATGCCCTTCGACCTCAAAAAAGCCGGTGCAACTTACCAACGACTCGTAAACCGAATGTTCTCCAAACAACTCGGAAAAACGATGGAGGTTTATATCGACGACATGCTCGTCAAATCCCTCAAAGCGAAAGACCACGTGTCACATCTCGAAGAGTGTTTTGCGCAATTAAATTCCCATAACATGAAGCTCAACCCGACAAAATGTAGATTCGCCGTGGCATCAGAGGAATTCCTCGGTTACTTGGTCACATACCGCGGTATCGAAGCGAATCCAAAACAGATCAACGCACTAATCGAGATGGCTTCACCAAAGAATAAGCGGGAAGTCCAAAGACTGACCGGCAGAATCGCAGCGCTCAACCGATTTATTTCACGATCAACTGATAAGTGCCTGCCCTTCTACGACGTCCTGCGAGGAAATAAAAAATTTGAATGGTCGGAGGAGTGCGAAAA
>NC_027753.1:517797-518015 GCF_000695525.1 Brassica oleracea var. oleracea | reverse complement strand
AGGGTTTTCCTAGTTTCCTTATTTAAACGGAAATCGACAGTGCAAATTTTGGTTCCCACAGTTTGGCGCTAGAAGGAGGGGGAGTACGGATTAATCTAACCCGGAAAAGCCACTCAATGATCAGAAACGATATGCAAGACTCGACGTGCGCGAACGTCATCTCATTCAAGGGGGGAGCAACGGTCGATCGGGCCAAACCTCGAAACGACCTCCTTGTC
>NC_027753.1:516474-516779 GCF_000695525.1 Brassica oleracea var. oleracea | reverse complement strand
TTCCAACGGGAACAATAACCAATGAGGAACCAAATTCCACCTGGCTCCTCCACGTCGATGGATTCTCATCCAAGCAAGGATCGGGTATCGGAATCCGTCTCACATCTCCGACGGGCGAGATCTTGGAACAATCGTTCAGGCTGGAATTCCATGCCTCGAACAACGAGGCCGAATACGAGGCATTAATCGCAGGGCTGCGTTTGGCTCACGGATTACGTAATCTCCACGCTTACTGCGACTCCCAGTTAGTGGCCAGTGAATTCAGCGGAGAGTATGAAGCCAGAGACGAAAGGATGGACGCGTAC
>NC_027753.1:511678-516374 GCF_000695525.1 Brassica oleracea var. oleracea | reverse complement strand
ACTGGTCCTCTGGATTGAATCTCAAATATTACAATTACAACTGTTAACTTAACAGTAGCAAGGATTCATTTTTAGTGTATCATCACACATCGATGGGGCCTCATCAAGGCAGAAATCCGGGATCGGAATACAGCTCGAGTCCCCGACAGGGGAAATGATCGAGCAATCATTTTGCCTGTGATTCAGCGCATCGAACAACGAAGCCGAATACGAATCTCTGATCGCCGGCCTACGAATCGCGCGAAGCGTCGGAGCTTGGGAAATCAGCGCCTTCAGCGACTCCCAGCTGGTCACGAGCCAATTCCACGGAGAATATGAAGCAAAAAACGAAAGGATTGAAGCATACCTCACAGTCCTAAAAGAGATTGCTCAGCAATTCGACAAATTCGAGCTCACAAAAATCCCAAGAGGAGATAACACGTCGGCCGACGCTCTAGCTGCACTAGCTTCGACTTCCATCCCAGCGGGAAAAAGAATAATACCGGTAGAAGGAATAGAAAAGCCATCCATAGATCTCCCGAGCAAAGGAAGAAATCTCTAAGGAGACAGCCTCCCACGCATCGATGTAATCACTACACGAAGCAGAGCTCGGAAAGAAAGCCAAAAACTCAACGACAAAACCAGCGGTGAGCTCGACGATCCATCAATCCTGAGCACGTCACGCGTCAGGACTAGAAGAACAGCAACTGACCCCGACGAAGCCATCCACGAAACTAACAACGAGGCGCACGACGCCTTCTAAAAAGAGCTCGAAGCTAGACCAGATTGGAGAACCCCAATATTTAAATACATAAAAGACGGCGAATTCCCTGCTGAAAGATGGGAAGCTCGAAAAATAAAAGCCCAGAGCTCGCGCTATTGTATTATGGAAGAAAAAATGTACAAAAGAAGCCTAGACGAGCCTTACTTGTTGGGGGTGTCGCCCAAAGACGCATTCACAATCCTAAAACAAACTCATGGAGGATCATGCGGAAGCCACTCTGGCGGGGGATCCCTAGCAATCAGGATAAAGAAACTAGACTACTTCTGGCCAACGATTGCCGATTATAGCGAGCAATTCGCGTTAAAATACGACAAATGCCAAAGGCACGCGCCAATGATACACCAACCGACTTAAAAATAATCGACAATATCTTCACCATACCCTTTTATGAAATGGTCGATGGACATAGTAGGCCCGCTAGTACCTTCTGGGCCAGCCCAATTACGATTTCTCCTGGTACTAACTGATTATTTTACCAAATGGATCGAAGCCGAAGCATTCTCCAACGTCACGTCTACGACGGTAACCAGCTTCATTTGGAAAAACATCATCTGTCGACATGGTTTACCATACGAGATAGTAACCGACAATGGACCACAATTCATCTCAAATATGTTCAACGAGTTTTGCATAAAGTGGAAAATCAAAATTAAGGCCGCGAGCCCCCAATACCCAAAATGCAACGGTCATGCGGAAGCTGCAAATAAAACTATCATGAACAACCTCAAGAAGAGACTCAACCTCAAGAAAGAAAGGTGGGGCGAAGAGCTGCACAGTGTCCTGTGGGCCTACAGAACAACACCATTCTCGCTATCTTGCGGAGTCGAAGTCGTACTCCCAGCCGAAATCGAGGTCCCGAGTCAGCGACGAGGGATATGTTCAGAAGACGCCGAACTCAACGAAGATTATTAATCCACCAGTTAGATATGATCAGGGAACGACGAGAAAAAGCAGCAATACGAGTGCAAAATTACCAACAAGCCGCGGCACGTTACTAAGACTCCAACGTAAGAGACTGCGCTTTCTCCGTAGGCGACCTAGTTCTCCGAAAAGTGTTCGACGGAACGAATGAACCCGGGGCAGGAAAACTAGGGGCAAAATGGGAAGGACGATACAAAGTCACCAAAGAAATCTGAACCGGAGTCTACGAGCTAGAAAAACGCAAACCTGGCCTCCTAGAAATAAAAACTTGGAACACCTACAACTTAAAGAAATATTACAAGTAATGCAAAACCCGAACCTCGACTATGACTGTCAAAGTTTCGAGCTGGGAGGCTGCCGACCACCCCCCTGTAACACCCCCGAACCGTTCTAGGCATAGGTCGAACCACCGGCCAACAATCAAATATGAACATGACCGACGGGCCGACCGTCTACCAAGGATCGGGAGCGCTACATGACGGGTTAACGACCGATCCGGCCAAGGTCACGAAAAGTGCAATTCGCGACTAGGCCAGGCTGCCCACTAACACGTCCCATCAGACCAAAGCCTAAGGCTTCTCAACCCGTACTCCGATCTGACGTTGTGTTAACTCGGACAAGCTAATATCAAAACAACAAGGCATTTGCACAAAACATTCGCTTTATTTATCTTATATAATATCTGGTTACAATACACAAAATACTATACAAATGGTGGCATGCCAAGAAAGCGAAAGTACATACTTATAGTCTGAAAGCGTCTTAAGCAAAAAGATGCAAATCTACACCAGCCAGCCTAGCCTCCCGTGACCTCTACAAGCTCGCTACTGGTCACCTGAAACAACAACGAGTGAGGAGTGAGTAATCTAGCATTACTCAGCGAGTTACAATACCCAACTAACAAATACAACCCCTCGCTATCCCACCCCAAGCAATCTAAAGCGAGAGGTTCACCTAACAACAATTCAACCCAATTCAATGAATAATAATAAGAAATATCAGAAATACGCAGCTGGAAAAAGATAGTAAGATAACTAGCAATATGCTAATTACTAGCTTAACACCAAACTCAAACTCGACTTACACCAGGGTTCAATAACCCGAAACATGATATAATATATATAACAAACTTGGGCCCTGGTGACGTTATGTTCCTCCTTCACTATCGGCAATATCCTATCTTCCTACCACAAAGGCCAGAAGAAGGAACTTTCAACCGACCGCGGCCCACAGTCCTTCGGGTCACCGCGCGACAGTCCACAGTCCTTCGGGTCACTGCCACATTACACCGTCGTGTAATACTCAGCCATAGGACATGACCCCGTTTGTCTGAGTCTTCTCGATCCAGCGAATAAGGTGTTTCCTTGAACCCGCCGGGTACGAGGACTGAAGGAACACTAACTCACCCAAATATGCCTAGCATTGTGGGTTACACAAATGCTGTCGGCCAATATATGATTAATACAAAACCCGGTAAAAATAACACAAGGTTCCTAGTATTAATCGCCACACAATCAACACATTTGACCTCAAACATGCCTAGCATTGTGGGTTACACAAATGCTATATGGCCAATTATGACTAATACTAAACCAGGTAAAATAACACAAGGTTCCTAGTATTAATCGCAAATTAACACAATCAATCATATTCCAGAATCTAGCATAAAGACTAATTCCAGAATACCTAACTATCTATAACTTAGCGATATTATCTAAGCATTCCTCATTTGCTAACTAACCAATCAACCTAACCATTAGCATGCTACTACGGTTCTCAAGCAATAACAAGCATGCAATCAACTCAATCAACATAACCTCAATTATTAACTAGTCAAACCATTACTCAGTTAGACCAGGCCTCCTGCCATGATCCAACTTCCAAGTAACGGGATCCTGCATGAAAACAACTCAGCAATCAATTGATTAAAACTCACAGTTTTTGGTTGACCGTGGCCTTGACCCCAAAACCGACTTCTCCGATCCGAACCCTTGTCCGACCTTCACAAGTAGACCAACGTCTGGACTGATCTTGAACTGGTCTCCACTAGAACTGATCTCTATTCACTTGAACAGAACCTTCTCCAGGTGCTGACTCAAAATCGGCAGAGTAACTGTTCTCGAAAAATACCTAAATCGCTTGAAAATTATCGAAACTCGATCTTTTTTTCTTTGCTTTCTCTCTCACGTTTTGAGCTGACTTTGATGTGTTATGGATAAGGAGAAATAGGAGGGGTTCGTGGGCTATTTATAGTAATCAGAAACCAATCAGAAACAAGCCGTGTGGCAGCCCGTGTGTCGCTTCGCATGGCTCCGGACGCATGTGCGGCGGCACCTCGTGCTCCACATGGCTAGCTGCATGTCTCAGTCTTATGCAGGATGACACCACGCCATCTACCTGTCTGGATTCATGGCCTGGATCCATGCAAGGAGACACCACGTCCTCCACATGTCTGGCCGCATGGCCTGGTCGCATGCATCGCAACACCTCCTGCTTGGTCGTTCCACCTCGTGCTTCTATGTGTCACTCCGCATGCTGTGATCATTTTTACTGCAACACCTCATGCTTCTTTTGCCACATACCATTCCAGGCAGTTGCCACCACGTCCTGATCTCATAGATCGAACCACCTCGAGCTTCTCGGTCCATTCGACCGATTGCGGCATTTCCGGTGAATTTTCGTCCCGCGATCAACCCCAAATATTTTTCTATGCCCGTTCTGATGCTTTGAGTATTTTTAATAAACTCCAAATGAATCCTGACTTGATGGAAAATATTTCCCGAGTTTCCGGCTTCTTCGAAAATATCCATAATACCGAAATTTGTGGTTTTTCGTCCAATTTCCGGTCTTCCTGTTGTGCTTCCAAAAGTGTCATGCTTCAAACGTCCTTTGCATAAATCAACCATATTGCCTCACCATTGTCTAGTGGCATACTTGACTCATGGTTCAGACAAGAACAATATGATCATCCGCGACTCGACCACCCAAAAGATTTTTTTTTTTTTTTTTTTT
>NC_027753.1:510892-511485 GCF_000695525.1 Brassica oleracea var. oleracea | reverse complement strand
TAAATCTCACGATTCTTCAGCTTCCGAATACGCCGTTCTCCCAATCTGATTGGTCCTTCCAGATACGTAAGGTTTGTCCTCAAATCCTCTAGTCTCTCGGGTTCAACAGTACTTGGATCCCGTATATGTTTCCGAAGCATGGAAACATGAAATACATGATGTAGATGCATATCCACTGGCAGATCCAAACGGTAAGCTGCCTCACCAACTTTCCCGATGATCTTGTACGGACCAATGAACCTGACCGCAAGTTTCCCGACCTTGCCAAATCTGTCCTTCCCATTCTGTGCAGTAAATTTCAAATAGACCCAATCTCCTATCTCAAAAGTTACCTCTCTTCTTGACTGGTCTGCGTACTTCTTATGACGGTCCTGAGCCTTCTTCATGTTGGCGTGAATGGTCTCCAGCTTAATCATGGTCTCCTGAACGATAGGTGCCCCAAACATTCTTCTTTCGCCCACTTCCGTCCAACACATAGGTGTTTTGCATGGCCTTCAGTATAACGCTTCATAAGGTGACATCCATATGCTCGAATGATGACTGTTGTTATACGAGAACTCGACCAACGGTAAATGCTTCTCCCAAGTTCCTGC
>NC_027753.1:497417-510802 GCF_000695525.1 Brassica oleracea var. oleracea | reverse complement strand
TCCCAAGGCTTCTTGCAGTGCTTCCCAGAATGATGTCGTGAACCTTGGATCGCGATCTGAGACGATGTCTGATGGTACACCATGTAACTTCAAAATTTGGTCTATGTATAGCTCGGCCAAAACTTCAACTTTATCAGTGTCCCGCATAGACAACAAGTGTGTGACCTTTGTTAACCTATCCACAATCACCCATATCGAGTTGTTCGATCTACCTGGAGCAGTGGGTAATCCAGTGATGAAATCCATGGAAATAGAATCCCATTTCCATTGAGGTATCGGAAGACTCTGCAATAATCCTCCCGGAACTTGATGTTCGACCTTAACTTGTTGACAAGTTTCACACTTCGCAACCCATTGCGCTACCGATCTCTTCATGCCCGGCCAATGATATTATCTTCTCACGTCTTGGTACATCTTCGAACTTCCAGGATGGATACTAAATAAAGAATGGTGAGCAATCCTTAGTATCTCATCTCTCATCCCTTGTCCTTTAGGAACTGTGATCCTCCCATTAATTAGCAAGGTTCCATCTTCCGCTAAGTAATATCCCGCATTATTTGGCCCGGCTTGTCCTCTGAGTTCCTCAGCGATCTTCAATAGCTTCTCATCCTTAAGTTGTTCTTCTCGAATTCTCTGAATCAAGCTGGCCTGGTTCACCGATTGAAGTCCCAATGGCTCGCTCGCTTGCCCTTCCAAAACGACCAACTTTACTTGTTTTAATTCTTGGTTCAACAGCTCCACTTCTTTCTCTAAATCTGCGTCCAACTTTCTTCGACTTAAGGCGTCCACAACAACATTCGCTTTACCATGATGGTAGCGAATCCTTATATCGTAGTCTGCCACAAACTCCATCCACCTACGCTGGCGCAGGTTGAGATCTGGCTGAGTGAAGAGGTATTTAAGACTTTGGTGGTCCTTGTATACCTCCACTTCTTCTCCATACAAGTACGATCTCCAAATTCGCAAAGCGAACACCACGGCCGCTAACTCCAAGTCATGTGTACTGTAGTTATCCTCATGCTTCCGTAGTTGTCATGAAGCATATGCAATGACTCGTCCATCTTGCATAAGAACACAACCTAACCCAACTCGTGAAGCATCCGTGTAAACCGTGTAAGGTCATGACCACATCTTGCATAAGAACATGTAGGTCGAGGCCATTCCCGTATGGCTTGGACCTTTTCTGGAACAGCAGCCACGCCCTCTCCTGATACTATGTGACCCAGAAATCCTCTCTCTCTCTTCCAAAACGAGCATGCTGAACTTGGCAAATAGCTTCTGATTCCGTAACCTCTCCATAACCAGTCTCAGATGCTCTTTGTGCTCCTCCTTACTTCTCGAATACACCAGGATGTCGTCAATGAAAATGATCACGAACTTATCGACGTAGTCGTAAAAAACTTCATTCATCAGGCGCATGAAAGCTGCAGGTGCATTTGTGAGACCAAAGGGCATAACTACAAACTCGTACAGCCCATACCTCGTCCGAAACGCCGTCTTCATGATGTCTCACTTGGCAATAGGAATTTGGTGATACCCTGATGCAAAATCAATCTTCGAAAACCAACTAGCTCCCTTTAGTTGGTCTAACAACTCGTCTATCCTCGGAAGAGGATACTTATCTTTTATCGTGATGTTGTTGATACCACGATAATCGATACACAACCTCATGCTTCCGTCCTTTTTCTTCACAAATAGCACAGGAGCTCCCCAAGGTGAAGAGCTCGACCGGATGGATCCCTTTTCCAATAGACCTTCCAATTGCTTCTTTAGCTCAGCCAACTCCGCTGGTGCCATCCGATATGATGCCTTAGCTATAGGTTTTGCTTCAGGCTCCCAAGTAATGGTAAAGGGATTACTCCGAGGTGGAGGTAATTCCTTTAGTGGTGCAAAGATATCCTCAAACTCTTGGACCACTTCTATGTCTTCGACCTTAACTTCATCATTAGTGGCTCCTCCACTAACCGATAAGGTCACCAAATACACTTCCCCATCTTGAAACAAATCTTGTACTCTCATTGCTGCTACCAAAGACCCGGTCATACTAGGACTGATTCCATAGTATACCATCTCTGGTCGTTTACCTCTGCCAAACAACAACCTTCCCTTTCCACAATCGATCTGAACTTCGTAGCTCGATAACCAATCCATTCCAAGGATTACTTCGTACCCTTCCAAAGGCACGACTAACAAATCTGCCACAAACTCTTTGCCTTGAATGACCAATGGAACATTCTTGATACACTGATCTGCTTGAAGGGTTCGGTCTGCGGGGGTCAAGACGGCCACGTTTATCCTGTCAACCACAAAACAATCCCAAAACCGGGCAGCTACTTCAGGGGTCACAAAACTATGTGTTGCCCCCGAGTCGAATAATACATGTGTGGGTTTACCATAAATACGTACATCACAAGGGCCGAGATGTCAAAGATGTGAATAACTATCACATCGACTCTAAAAAAGAACATAGAAGGATAGGACGAGGCTCTTTTTTTCTCTCTCTAAAATATTTTCCCCAACTTTTCTCTAAAACCTAGATCTAATCCACTCACCTCCTTGCTCCGGCGGTGGTGGTCCTTAGACCATCGTCGGAGGCTCTCTTTGTATTTTCCTTATTTGCCTCATTGACTCATCCCTCCTCCTTCGGTCCTTGCCCTAGCTCTGGATCTCGTTCGCCTCCTTAGCTCCCATGTTTAATCTCGTTAGATCTGGAGGGAATGGCGTGTTCGGTAGTAGATCTGGTGGGCCGGTGACGATTGGTGTTAGGGTCTGTCGCTGGGATCGGCTATGTTGGTGGTCAGGATTCTTCTTCCTTGCTGAAGCTCCTTCAGATGATTCGACGGTACCATGGTGGAGGAGAGGTTACGGCTCGGACCAGCTTCGACTCTGTTTTTCCGCTTGCTTGGATCACTGGTGGCTGTTGTCAGTTTTTCCCGGATCTAGGGTTTTGACCTTGAGAGTGATGGCACGTGGAGTCCAGAAAAGGCTACAATCCCAGTGGTTCTTCATAGTCTCCCCTCCAGTTTGTTGCTGTAAGGTTTGTATCTGTTGGCTGGGGTTATTGTCTCAGTTCATGGTCATTCTTGTTCTTTTTGCTCTTGGAGATCCTACTGCTAGTTCTCAGTTGTGGGTACGCGTGAGGTAGTCTTCTCTTGGTGTTGTCGCCCGAGCTCTGAGTTGCCTGTGGCAGCGCGTGGCGAGTTCTTAAGACTTCATCCGCGTCTCATTGGTGAGCTCCGTCTTCCAGAGTCGAGTTCTGGACTGTGGCAGCGTGTTGGTCTCTCTCTTTCCCGCAATAAAGGTGTCATCTTTGGAAGTGTGGTCTCAGCGAAAGAGGTGCAGTCTGGTGGGTGTGGGCTGGGGTTAGTTTGGTACTCGGTATTCTTACTAGTTCAAAGGTCGTCTTTATCGGAGGAAGTTTGCCTGATATGTCTCACTGCCCCTCTTGTGTGGTGGGTTAAAAGGGTGTACTCGGGGAGGGTTGGAGGCGGCAATCTCCAAGTCAACTTCCCGAACGACGGCACCGCCTATCATTGGACTCCTCCTCGTGCTGCCGGTGAGGCGATGTTGAACGGGTTTGAGGCTCCGTGATGTGTTTCTTTTGGATGGTGTTGATGATAGGGTCTCTCTGAAGCTGTAGGTCTGTCCACGGTGCTTCAAAGTTTGGGTCGCCTTTCTCTCCGGGAGCTCGCGGCAACCGAAATCTCAGTCCACTCACACCTCTTATTTGGGCCATCGACGCTGCGTTAACTTTGGTTCACCTCTAGAACTTTTCTTCTTTGGTTTTGGAATTACATCTTTTTTAGATGCTCTGTTTAGCATAGGTTAGATTTTCATTTCTGCATATCTGCTACCAGTTCTCTTCTTGTTTCTGTAAAAAAAAAAAATTAATATAATAAATTTTAACATTTTACCAAAAAAAAAAAAAAATGTAAGAATTTTGGGCAACACCTTGACGCATAACGCGTCATATGGCGAGAACGCTTTTTGAGAGCACCATAAGGGTAGCATACAAATCATGACGAACTGCCAAGTTATAGGTGCAAAATTGGCTGCAATGTAAGGATGTTCAATACAAGGTATAATAACTCTTGGTGGAGATGACATTCTAACATAGTTTCCTCCATTATTATTATCCCATTGCGATTTCCATGTTAAGTAATTTCAAATTCCCGAAAAACAGTTAGTTTCCTTTAGCTTTGCAAGTTTTTAAAATATAATTCCCTGAGTAGATACTGATTTTGGTGATCACTACCAGAGTATGTACATAATAACCGAAGTAATGGACTTCTCACCTTTTTCATTCGATCGACTAGAAAAACATGCGACTACACAAAAAAAAAAGTCAATGAGCAAGCAAAACAGACGGGAAGTCTTAAAGATTTTGCAAGAAAGACCACAACTCAAAGTTTCAGTAAAATACATTAGACAACTACTTTTAGTGAGAGATGAAATCAACTTTGTAGAGTTAAGAACAACTTTCTGGACAGACCAAAATTCACAGAGAAGAGCCACAACAGGGGCAGAAACGGAACTCAGGCTCTACGACTCGATCGCAGAAACGGCACGTAGCTGGAGAAATCGGCGGTGAGAGAGAGTGAGAGAAAAACAGATCGCAGTCTCTACAATGGAGTACATGATCTTTCCCGGGCCATCTCCAGACAGGAACAAAAAAAAGCTTCAAGACTTTGTCGTAATCCACCAAATCGGCCTCAGAGCCACATCTTATGCATTTTCCGGCGCCGGATTTGAGCACCTGCCTAACCTGTTGCCCTAATCCCCCAGCGAAGAAAAAGAACATCGTCCGTTTTCAGAATTACCTGAGATCTCCGATTTTTTTAGCTCTTCAGACTCTTGTGCAGGGTTCACAAGAAAAACTTGTTAAGACTTCAGATTAAGTTACTTGGGTTAAGGGGAAGATATATAATAGAGGTCGGTCCGGAACGAATTTAGTCTTATCTTCTAGTTGGTTCTAGCAGAGGTAAGATAAGAACATAAGTTTTGATTTTACGATGTTCTAGGTGTTTCCAGCCCAGGTAAGAAACAAAGTCTTGGTTTCCGATTTTCTTTTGTCTTTTTTTTTTTTTTGGTTTGGTCGATACAGTAACAGAACATCTAAGACCATGTTTATTCCATTGACTCTTAGAGCATGATTATCCGGAGTCTTTAGTGGATTTCTTAGTGCGTGGACCCCCACAAAACTTTTAAGGATCGGTTACAAAAACTACTAATTAAAAACCGATCTTAGTGAGTTTCTTACACTGTTCGCGGGCCCCAGTGACACGTGGCGGCCCGCGATTGGGTTGCTTCTTAATTTTTTTTTTTTTTTTTTTTAAACTAAAAAACCCATCGTGGGTTTCTTAGAGATAATCATGGCCTTAAAATGGAGTTCTTAACAACAAAATATCTTCTTTTTTTTTCTAAGATTTTTTTTATTCAATATTGTTTATCAAAAACAATCACAGCGGACTGCAGTCACTTGCGTTGCCTACACGAAAAAAATTCTCTAAATAAAAATAAATCTTTTTCTTTGGTTAAAGCTCTTCCGGAAGAGATCCCTTCTGAAAAGTTTACTCTTGAACCCATTAAACAATTTGTGATAAACATTACAACAATAAAACAGAGAAAAACGAACATATCTTCGATTACCAAAGCCGGCGGAAAACGAAAATATCCCCGGAAACTTAAGGAAAAAAATCCAAAATAAAACTATAAGACTAAAGAACAAAGAAGAAAAAACTATTAAAAGAGAGATCCCATCGCCGGTGCTTAAGAAGCCACCGGCGCAAGGTCACAAATTTTTTTTTTTCTTTCTGACGGCTAACGTAACAACAAAATATCATTATTTTAGTATATTATAAATAAATAATTAAATTTTAATTAAAATTAAATAGCTAAACTAATTAGAAGTTGCCAAGTGGAAGCAAGATGCAATATTAAGTTAAGAGATGTCTCTTACATTTCTTAAATAGGAGACATATCTTAGTTTTCTTTCGTACTTTTAATTACTTTTTTATATTTTAATAGTAAGAGACTTGATAAAAACCTTGCTCTAAGGCCCCTAAGAAAAAAAATTGATATTTTAACTAATAAATCAAACATTACATTTTCAGTGTGAGGAATAAAAACAATTGAGAACTCTGTAAATCTATTTTTAGATTTCATCAGCTCCTTCAGCTCAGTTAAAAAAATTAGAACATGGTTTGAGATCTTGAATCATTGATACTAGATCCTTACAATCGGTATCAAAAGTCTGACACGTCGACAACTGTAACATGTTTTCTATTGCCCATGAGAGGGTCTCAAGCTTCCAATAAAATGTGAAATTCTTCTTCGTTAGTTTCTTGCTCCCAATAACTGAGTTATTGTTCTAGAGTTTAACCATGTCCACCCATAACTAGTACTGTAGAGTGCGTCATGTGTCCATGATTTCAGATTTTTTTTTGGTTAGTTTTGCGAAATTAACATAAATTATAGTGGGAATTGGTTGAACTATTTTACCTTTTTAACTTTATTTATTCTCTATTCTCGTTTCATCAAATTTTATTAATCATAATTAAAGTTTAAAATCTACATCAAAACTGTACTAATTTTTACTAATCATGATTTAGTTTTATCTCTAATGCCACAGCCTAATGTAAATTAAACGAAAATCTTACTACGGTATATAATATATAAAATAAATATTATTTAATAGAAAATAATTCTATAATTATAACTAAACATTATTACTATTTATATATTAACAAATTTTAGTGTAGTTTTAAAATTTATACATAATTTTTATTTTCTTCTGAATAAATTTATAAAATATTAAATCATTTACATATTAGATTAAATAATGGTAAAATTCTGATAATATATAATTTTATTAAAATATCTACAAGCAAAAACTTACAATTAAACCAAAATAACTACAATAACAATATCTGCAAAAAGATTGTACATCAATAAATTTATAGTTAAGGTTAACTTACCTACATAAATTTTGCAACTAAATTTTACATAACAACTAATCATCCAGATAAAACTGACTATGATATTAGTTCCTTATAACTTTTGATTGTTAAAAGTTACACTACTTAAAATCATTGATGCCTTAAATAAATAGTTATGATATTAGTTTTGAAGTAATGTTATGATTATAATATAAGGTGAGTTACGACGAGTTAGGGACACAGAAAAAATTGTAATTAGGGGATAAGGTCAGTTTTAGTTTTATCACGTACGAAACGAAAGAATTATTTGTGATTGTTTTGACCATTTGATCCAAGAACTTGCTTAGTGTGCATGTCAAATTGATCCTGAAACTTAAGAAGTGTATTCGTGAAAAATGATCTTAAAACTTTAAGACTGAGATGCTGAAACTTGTTTGTCTACGCTGGCAAATGACCTTAAAACTTGAAGCCGATCTACAATTTGTGTTATGGTACTGGGCCATGCAAAGTGTGTGGGTTGAATCATAAAGTTTGTACTCCTTTGTAAAACTATAAAAATGGATAAAACATCTCACTATTAGAGTTGTAGTAGGTTCACTTTGCCACTAAAAATGACCATTTTATGTGATTAAATTAGTAAAGCAATTGGTACTTGTAGTTAAGTGTTAGTATTTAATAAAGAGGTTCACTTTTCCACTAAAAATGACCATTTTTATGTGATTAAATTAGTAAAGCAATTGGTACTTGTAGTTAAGTGTTAATATTTATTAAAGAGGGGTTGATGAAAATAGAAAACCTATAGTTTTTGGTATAGGCAATCTACATCCACCAGATGAGACCGATATGGAAAATAGTCAACGTTTACTAAGTCGTGTCGCAAATGATGTGTGGAAAGGGAAAAGAACAGGGAACACCAGCGGGGTAGGTAAATTGTTATCTCATTTATGTACGCTACAATTAGTTTGTATCTTCTTGAAATTTGTCTATCTTTATAACAGTGACTTGTAATTGAAATGTAGGTGATTCTGATGCATACATTGTACTATTGGGTGTAAAGACCCTCGCGAACCGATATGATTTTGGTCGAGAAAAATCTCACTCGGCCAATTTGGAGTTGGTTCGACCAGAATTAAAAATAAAAATTGACCAGGTGATTAATGATTCGACGGGACTGTCTTGTGGCCGAAATACCTACCTTGATAGTTCTGGTCGAGTTTTAATTATTATGGTCAGGTTTTACTCAAGCTGGAGAGTTTATATAAAAGCAAGACGATGGACGGTAAAGACTCTGCTGATATGAGCCTCATGCTTGTCCTAGTTTTTCAACAAAATTGGAGACAATAAAGACTCTGCTGATATGCTTTCGCATTTCAAGATCTCTCACATTCCTACCCCTCTAAACTTCTTAACATTCCAACCCCTCCATTGGCCTGGGCTTCGTTCCCTCTGCTGTGACTATGGTAGGATCCTCCCACCCAGTATCCACATCTCTCCACGCATCTTCATTGATTTCTCGAATCAATTGCTTCATGCGCACCTTCCAGTGACCATACTGGTCCGCCTTCAACATTATTGACTTCTGCACAGAGACAATCATGTCCATCTTCACTTCCGGATCTCACCTGTGATGTCGGTGACCGGCTCTTGATACCAATTGTAAGTGCAAGATGCAACACAATATAGTAAGGCAGAAGATAAATCAAGAGACAATGATTATTCAACAAACACCTTTTCCTATATTAGAAATCACTATAACCAATCTTTACAAGACTTGCTTAATCAATTTCACACGACTTTTTAACACACTAACAATCGCTACTGAAAGATGATATCACTCAAATTACCCTAAGAAGTGAATTACTCTCTCAAATAAGAGGTTCGGATGTAGTACTTAGGGATCGAATCCACAGAGACTCTAGGATTACACAATAGATTATGGTCTTGAAATAAATCTAGATTTAATGGTTTATAAGTTTTAAAGCAGTAAATGAATTGGTGAGCAAGTTTATTGCTCGATTGATTGTTTTGAGGTTGTTAACGGTTGGGTGAAAGAGCTAGATTCATGTATATTCTCAGGCATGATAAGTAAAACTTAATTTGGAAAATTAGGGGTTTATTAATATTAATTGTTCTTGAATTCAAACTAAGGTATAATCTATTTGATTATCTAATCTGGATCTCGGATCTCAACAATCGTATTTTAATCACGAGAAAGTGTCGATTGATAATTCTTTGTGAATATCGATCGATACACCTTTCAAAATATCGATCGACAGGGCTATCGCTGCGTCGATCGATACTTCTTCCAGAAAGCTTTATGGACAGGTTTGATTTATATTCTCTAACTCACTAGACCAACTCTCGTCTATATCTAGTCAGTTAGATCATTCTAGTTATTTTCAGGTATTGAGCCAAACAATGGCTTGATCCCAATTAATCCTAAGATCTAAGTTTGAAGGGTGATCAATCATAAACTTAGCTTTAAGCACAACTAGATGAATGAACTATATTTCTAAACACCCTAACAACGGTTCAAGTTACCAATACATATATCATCCTATTGAGAAACCTATATCTAACAATAAGACTACTCAGACGTATTCATAAGAAACATGGTTATGATGGTCTGAATAATACTTAAATAAATGAATAATACAAAATAAAGTAAAGAAACAAAGGGAGTTCAAGATCTTCCCTCTCTCAAGGTGTACAGATCGCTCTCTCCAATCCTAAGCTCTCTCTCGCTAGAATAGTATGAAGCATCGCCGTCAACAATGGCTTAGAAAACAGTAAAATAGGGTTTCAGGTCGTCCAGGGGTATATTGGTAATATGTGGTGACTTCTGGGCCTCAATTGGTCACGAAACAGGCTTGTCCTACTTTCTGGGATCACTGTCAACCGACACCAATGATGCAATATCGATCGACAGTCCTTCATTTCCTCGACAGTTTCCTCTCGCGAGGTAGACTGACCACTCTTCCGTAAAACAGGCATAACTTCTGCTACAGGATGCTTATTGACCTCAAACCGGTGGCGTTTGAAATCTAACTCAAAGCTCTATCTTGTGTCAAAAGATGGGCTCAATCTAACAATGGGAAGGTTTCCATCCATAGCTAAACATCTGATGCGTCTGTGCAGTTCTGCACCTCAAAATGCTCCAAAATCACCATATTTCTCCACAACGTACCTGAACCTGTAAATACTCTAAATAGACTATATATAGTAGTAAATATATATTAAAACACTTATAAACCATGGTTAAAAATTGGTAAAATCCATGGTCTATCAACTCCCTCAGACTTACTCTTTTGCTTGTGGCCATGAACTGACGGACCAGCTCCGGGTAGAGAACCTGTGGGTGAGTAGCAAAATTCCCCATACCCAACTCAACGAACAAGTCCTCGAGGTCCGATCGGATGCCTAGCGCTTGGACCACGTCTGGATCGACGAACCGCGTCAGTTCAATGGAAACCTGCAGTAGCAGGGATTCTCATGATTTAAAACTTAGAATCATCACCTCTACAATATTGCAATCCACATCTAAAAAGTCCTAATCAAAAAAGCACATTATACCATATCCTAGCTTAGCAACCAAATTCACATAGCCAACAACTTAGCAAATCCTGTCTGACATTCCCCTCTACCAACCTCATTTCTTAGCATAAATAAAAGTGCATGCTTTACCTTTGGAGTATCGATCACATGATGCAAGGATTTCAAACAAGTATCCGGATCTGCAGGTAAAAGTTAGTTCTTATCTTTTCTCTCTACTAATTTATCTCTTTAGTCTAAGTCTGCTTATATTGCAAGATTATTGACCAAGATTGGACAGGTTTCCATGAATCAAGCCTTAATGGTGGTTGCCACCAAGTCCTGTTCACTTCTTTTTGACCTATATCTAAGAATTCATAAGAATTGAACCTTGATGATTGCCGCCACCAAGTCCCGTTCGAATTCTTTTTGTTAGAATCCTTATGAAGCAAGCCTTAATGGTTGTAGCCACCAAGTCCTGTTCGGATTCCACCTAACTAACACCTATATATATATATATATATATATTTTTTTTTTCTTTTTCTTTCTTTTTTTTTTTTTTTGAAAATAAATATCTCTACCTATAAATCTAGGGTCGAAATAGAGAGAGAAAAAGTGATAAATCTACACAAGGCTTTACCTTCCAGACTTGTTTGAAGAATCCGATCCCATTTATACCAAGCCCCAAGACAAGCAGTTATGTCAGGTTTAGTATTGGAGGTCAGCTTTGGTTCCTTCAAAGTAAATAGTTGACATGTTGATCCACTTTAGTATCTTTAGTACTATCTGCAATCAGTAAGTCTAGAATGGTGCTAAAGAACGGTTAGATAACAAGCAAAAATCTAAAAAGTTCATTATCCCCTTCTTGACTCAATAAAACTCTTTTGAAAACATTTTTATAAGACTCATGAACACACTAATATCAGTAAACATCCCCCCAGACTTAAATTACACTGTCCCTAGTGTATATCTAGTGGAAGTTATGGTGAGAAATAAGCATAAGTACACAATTTAACAAGTTACAACGATATACCTGACCGGTTTAAGTGGTCGATCGATGGAAAGGAGTTACCATCGGTCGCCGCAGGTGATGTACTGTCGATCGATATCGACATGCTCTCATCGGTCGATTTTATAATTTTTTGATTTTTTTTTAATTTAAACTAAATCCTAAATATCCTAAAGCTAGAAATGGGTTGCCTCCCATTCAGCGCTTATTTTAAGTCTGGAGCTCGACTCGAGGTCCGATCTGTGTTATGATCAGGGAGAAGGTCTAAGTTTAAAGGCCTGCTAATTGGCGGTTTAGCCCAGTAGTGTTTCCCTCGTTGACCATTCACTGTAAATTCTTCTCCTTTATCGTTTATAAGTGTGATGGCTCCATAATGTTTGACATCCACAACAGTGAAAGGACCTGACCAACGAGATCGAAGTTTTTAGGGAAACAGCGTAAGCCGAGAGTTATATAACAGCACTTGATCATTTGGTTCGAAGTGCCTGGAGATGATCTTTTTATCATGATATGCTTTCGTTTTTTCTTTATAGATCTTTGAACTCTCATAGGCTAAGTGTTTTATTTCATCCAGCTCGTTAAGCTGCATTAGTCTCCTTTCGGCAGCTGGTTTGATGTTTAAACTTAATAATTTTATAGCCATGCTGCCTTATGTTCTAGCTCAACCGGTAAGTGACAGGATTTTTCATAGAGTAGGTGAAATGGGGTTGTTCCTAGTGGGGTTTTGTATGCAGTTCGGTAGGCCCAAAGTGCATTGTCCAGTTTTCTAGACCAATCTTTCCTAGAAGTTCCTACGGTCTTTTCTAAGATTTCTTTGATCTGTCGATTTGCGAATTCTACTTGTCCACTTGTTTGCGGATGGTAGGGCATAGCAACTCTGTGGTGAACTCCGTTCTTCCGGAGTAATCCGTCAAAAACTTTGTTAATAAAATGGGAGCCACCGTCACTTATGACTATTCTAGGAACTCCAAATTTTGGAAAAATAATGCTCTTGAAAAGCTTGATAACTACAGTTGCGTCATTTGTTGGGGAAGCTACTGCTTCGACCCATTTTGATACATAATCAACAGTGACTAGTATGTATTTGTTCCCGTACAAAGAATGGAAAGGACCCATGAAATATATTCCCCAACAATCAAAGACTTCTACCTCTAGAATAGATTTCTGTTCCATTTCATGTCTTTTACTGATTTTCCCCCTTCGTTGACATCTGTCGCATTGTGCTATGAACGCATGAGCATCGCGAAACATAGTCGGCCACCAAAATCCCGCATGAAGAATTTTTGATACCGTTTTAAAGGTTGCAAAATGTCCGGCGTAGTCGGATCCATGGCATTGAAATAAGATATCAGAGATTTCAGTTTCGGCGACGCAACGTCTATATATCCCGTCAGAGCAATGTTTGTAGAGATATGGCTCGTCCCAGTGATATCTCCTAACTTCTCACTTCTCGTAAAAATTTCTTCCTTGTGTAGCCTCTCAACTCTTCGGGTTCTATGTCAGCAGCTAAATAGTTTACTATATCAGCGTACCAAGGTCTGTCCTTTGAACCTTGTCCGACTACATGCACTTCTCGATGCAGACTTTCATCTACGGGGGAATTACAGTCAGGGTACGGCTCGTTGTGCGCGAAGTTAACTTTTATATCGAAGGTGAGGGTTTTGGGATTTGTATCTTCGCTCAGAATATCTGAAGTATCGATCGACATACTTTCGGCGTCGTCGATCGACATACTTTCGGCGTCGTCGATCGACCTGGTATTGTCGTAACCGATCGATATTGCATCGTTATCGTCGATCGACAGGTCCTCGGAACTGAGACATACATTCCCGATGAACGAATCCGTTTGGTAAACGTTTTCAGTTGGTAAGAAATCATCGATAGGGACGTCGTTTTCTATTCTTATC
>NC_027753.1:496668-497317 GCF_000695525.1 Brassica oleracea var. oleracea | reverse complement strand
CATCTTTCTTTTGCATTAAATATTTAATTGCAGCGTGGTCAGTATGAACGATGACTCGCGAACCAACCAGGTATTGGCGGAACTTTTCAAATGCATAAACTACAGCAAGCAGTTCTTTTTATGTTGTTGCGTAATTCCTTTGTGCCTCGTCGAGTGTTCGACTGGCATAGTAAACTGCATGTAGCTTTCTGTCTTTTCTTTGGCCTAGAATTGCTACTACAGCGAAATCGCTCGCATCGCACATGATTTCGAAAGGAAGATTCCAGTCAGGTGCTTGTACGATGGGGGCAGGTATCAAGGCTTCCTTTATTTCCTCAAAAGACTTTACGCATTCTGGTGAGAAGTCGAATTTAACTTCTTTACAGAGGAGGGAGGTGGGAGGTCTTGCAAATTTGCTAAAATCCTGTATGTACCTCCTGTAAAATCCGACATGCCCGAGAAAACTTCTCACGTCTTTTACGTTCGTGGGTGCATGCAATCCGGTCATTACTTCAATTATTGCTCGATCTACTTCTGTACCAGCAATGGACACTTTATGTCCTAGGACGATTCCATCGTTAACCATGAAGTGGCATTTTTCCCAATTTAGAACGAGGTTCTTTTCTTCACATCTTGCCAAGACTTTACATAGGTTATCGAGACAGTTTTT
>NC_027753.1:489363-496552 GCF_000695525.1 Brassica oleracea var. oleracea | reverse complement strand
AAGGAGCATTACAAAGACCGAATGGCATTCGGCGGTATGTGAATGTTCCGTAAGGGCATGTAAAGGTGGTCTTTTCTTGATTGTCAGGATGAATAGGGATTTGGAAAAATCCAGAGTATCCGTCAAGAAAACAGTAGTATTGGTGATTTGCCAATCTTTCCAACATTTGATCAATGAAGGGTAAGGGAAAGTGATCTTTTCTGGTGGCAGCATTTAGCTTCCTATAATCGATACACATTCGATGTTCAGTGACAGTTCACGTGGGAATGAGTTCGTTTTCATCATTCTTAACCACTGTAATTCCGCCTTTCTTAGGTACAACATGCACATGGCTCACCCAGTTGCTATCCGAAATCGGGTAGATGATTCCAACATCTAGAAGTTTGATAATTTCCTTCTTAACAACTTCTTTCAAGTTCGGGTTTAGCCTTCTTTGATGTTCCACTGACGATTTGGAATCGTCCTCTAGGTGGATCTGATGCATGCACAGATCTGGAGAGATGCCAGGAATATCCTCGTGAAAGTATCCGAGGGATTTTCTATATTTGTGCAGTTTATTTAATAACAACGCAAGTTCTCCATTTGTCAGGTTGGCGTTTACGATTACGGGGTAGGAATTTTTATAGAGAAAAGCATATTTGAGTCCAGCGGGTAGTTGCTTTAAATCGATCTTTGGTACTTTTTCGGGATCCCATTCCTCTAGATAGGATGGTTGTCGATCGACAGTTTCGTTAAATATCTATCGACGTTGATTTCCGAAGCGTCATCCTCTATGTCATCGACGTTTGCTATTTCTATACTTGCGTCCAATAATCGCGCGTATTCATCAGCTCTGATGTCGATGCTAAATGTTTCCTCTTCGGTAGATGTGAGCATTTTTTTCAGGGGATCATCTGAGCATAGGTCTATGAAGGATTCTTCAGCCAACTCAGAGATATCGTCCACCTAAGAGACTTGTTTATCGATTAAGGATTGTTTTATTAGTTTTTCCATATCGAAGGTCATTGAAATGTTTCCAATGTTTAAACATACCCGACATTCCTTGACGTCGATGATTGCACCAGCAGTAGCTAGAAATGGTCTACTTAAGATGAGGGGATCTTTTGGTTCATTCTGGTATTTCAACACAATGAAATCCGTTGGTACGTGACAGTCGTTAATTCTTATCGGCACGTCATCTAGTATTCCCTCAGGTACTCTAACGGATCTATCAGCAAGAACCAAAGTTATTTTGGTGGGTTTGAACTCGTCGTATCCCAGGGATATCGCGACAGAGTGTGGCATGAGATTCACGCTGGATCCTAGGTCACAAAGGGATCGAGGAAAACTCTTATCTCGTATGTTGCAATCTAGAACAAAACTACCCGGATCAGGTCTCTTGATCGGGGTTTCGCCTTGGATTATTGCACTTACTTCCTCTGAAACCATCATGACACTGTGTTCAGCAGCTGGGAAGCTGTTGGATACCATGTCTTTTACATATTTCTTAATCGAAGATGATATTTTTATGGCATCATTTAGTGGCATTTCCAACGTGATTTTATCGAATGCTTTCTTGCAGATCGCTTTATCCAATTCTCGCTTAGTTTGCGTCTTGTTAGGAGGAAAGCGTGGCAAAGTCCTTTACACTCTCTCTACCACCGGCGTGGCAGGATTCGAGTGTCGATCGACATTGTTTTCATTCTGTCGATCAATATTTACCGTAGTCGGTCGATCGACATTATTCCCTTATTGTTGATCGATTTCCACATCTTCTTCCGACTCCTCCTCTTCTTCATCGAGGTGAATCGTTTCCTTTTCAGCTTCAGGGGGTTTTTCTGCAGAAGTGATTTCTACAGCGCTCAGGGAAAGTTGTTTTCCGCTTCTTAGTAACACAGTGCAAACTTGGCGTCTCGGGTTGGTGTCAGTTTTTCCAGGAAGGAATGCTTCATCTCTTCTAACAAACCCAGCGTTATGCGCAACTTGGCTATCCAATTTCTTGACATGGTCACTCAATGTTTCAAACTTATTATGTAAATCAGAATATACGGAATCCAATCTTTCATCGAGAACCGCACTCATTTTTTGCAGGCGTTTTAGAACTTGACCAATCATAGATTCCAGCTTGCTCCTATGAGTCTGTCCTGCCTCGTAGGTCCTTGTGAAGCTCATGTTTCGCTGCTGATCGGCAAGTCTTTGTTTGCGAAAGCCAGTTTCATCGATGAGGTCTACATGCTCTTCTTCATTTCCTTCACGTAGAAAGGTCTGACTCTCATCGGTAAATCGAACTTGCACATCTCCAATCACAAAAGCATGAACTGAATCTGACATTTCTTTCACCTCAGATATCTGGTCTCCATTCGAATTCTCGGCCTTCTTCCTCCTCTCGAGATCAGTCTTCTTGGTACTGGTGCTAGACGCCACATTTTTAATGAGCCTCATAGCTTCTTCAGGTGTCTTGGTTTTGAAGTTCCCTTGACTCGCAACGTCTAAAGTCGCTTGGTATGTCCTGTCGAGACCTCTGAAGAAAATATTAAGTAGCTGGATTTCGGGAAAACCATGGTGTGGGCATTCTCGCTGGTAGGCTCTGAATCTCAACCAAGAAGTCTTAAAAGTTTCAGTAGTGCCTTGAGAAAAATTATAGATCTTATTCCTAAATTCTTCGGTTCGTGCATCATCGAAGAAGTTGTTGAGGAAGACGCTTTTGATATCACTCCAGCAAGTCAAAGATCCTGGCTACAATTGTTTCAGCCAGTGCACCGCATCTCTAGCAAGGGAGTGCGGGAAGAGTTTGCAAAATAGGTAGTCTTCAGAGACTCCATGCACCTTGATGTTAGACACAAAGTCCTCAAGTGCTTTGATATGGCCTAAGGGTTTTCATGAGGAAGACCACGAAAGGGGTGCTGACTTACTAGAGATAAATATTTGAGTTTTAGTTAAAAGTCTTTTCTTTGAATTGCTGGAGGACAGATCGCAGACCTGTTAGTGTAGAACCGATCAGGTCTGTTGCAATCTCCAATAGGAATTGGAATATTCAAAACAACGGCTATTCCAATTGGAATTGGAGCCCTATGTCTATAATTAATTTGGTTTGATACGTTGCATACTCGACCTTTTTGATCTCCTAGAACTACTTTTCCATTATTGAAATAGGTAAGAACATACTTACCTGCTTCCGGCAGGATGGCGTCGATCGATATTGGTAGCGGAGTGTCGATCGACTTTTCTGTCGACCCGTCAATCAATTTTTGTGTCGACCCGTTGCTCGATGTTGCTGTCTGAGCGTCGATCGATTTCGGGCCAAAATTCGTGTCTTCCATCTTAAGTACATGTGTCAGCAGGGAAAGAGGGAAAACTTTAGCAGATTCAGTAACAAAATGTAGACTATATTCTAAACTTAATCTAATGGTAATAAGATAGAGTCTCCGGCAACGGTGCCAAATTTGATATCACTCAAATTACCCTAAGAAGTGAATTACTCTCTCAAATAAGAGGTTCGGATGTAGTACTTAGGGATCGAATCCACCAAGACTCTAGGATTGCACAATAGATTATGGTGTTGAAATAAATCTAGATTTAATGGTTTATAAGTTTTAAAGCAGTAAATGAATTGGTGAGCTAGTTTATTGCTCGATTGATTGTTTTGAGGTTGTTAACGGTTGGGTGAAAGAGCTAGATTCAGGTATATTCTCAGGTATGATAAGTAAAACTTAATTTTGGAAATTAGGGGTTTATTAATATTAATTGTTCTTGAATTCAAACTAAGGTATAATCTATTTGATTATCTAATCTGGATCTCGGATCTCAACTCTCGTATTTTAATCAGGAGAAAGTGTCGATCGATAATTCTTTATGAATATCGATCGATACACCTTTCAAAATATCGATCGACAGGGCTATCGCTGCGTCGATCGATACTTCTTCCAGAAAGCTTTATGGACAGGTTTGATTTATATTCTCTAACTCACTAGACCAACTCTCGTCTGTATCTAGTCAGTTAGATCATTCTAGTTATTTTCAGGTATTGAGTCAAGCAATGGTTTGATCCCAATTAATCCTAAGATCTAAGTTTGAAGGGTGATCAATCATAAACTTAGCTTTAAGCACAACTAGATGAATGAACTATATTTCTAAACACCCTAACAACGGTTCAAGTTACCAATACATATATCATCCTATTGAGAAACCTAAATCTAACAATAAGACTACTCAGACATATTCATAAGAAACATGGTTATGATGGTCTGAATAATACTTAAATAAATGAATAATA
This sequence comes from Brassica oleracea var. oleracea, assembly GCF_000695525.1. NCBI lineage: Eukaryota > Viridiplantae > Streptophyta > Magnoliopsida > Brassicales > Brassicaceae > Brassica > Brassica oleracea. The sequence continues at coordinate 492,300 of NC_027753.1, read as the reverse complement.
CAAAATAAAGTAAAGAAACAAAGGGAATTCAAGATCTTCCCTCTCTTAAGGTGTACAGATCTCTCTCTCCAATCCTAAGCTCTCTCTCTCTAGAATAGTATGAAGCATCGCCGTCAACAATGGCTTAGAAAACAGTAAAATAGGGTTTCAGGTCGTCCAGGGGTATATTGGTAATATGTGGTGACTTCTGGGCCTAAATTGGTCACGAAACAGGCTTGTCCTGTTTTCTTGGATCACTATCGACCGACACCAATGATGCAATATCGATCGACAGTCCTTCATTTCCTCGACAGCTTCCTCTCGCGAGGCAGACTGACCACTTTTCCGTAAAACATGTATAACTTCTGCTACAGGATGCTGATTGACCTCAAACCGGTGGCGTTGAAAATATAACTCAAAGCTTTATCTTGTGTCAAATGATGGGCTCAATCTAACGGTAGGAAGGTCTCTATCCATAGCTAAACATCTGATGCGTCTGTGTAAATCTGCACCTCAAAAGGTTCCAAAATCGCCATATTTCTCCAGAACGTTCCTGAACCTGTAAATACTCTTAATAGACTCTATATAGTAGTAAATATATATTAAAACACTTATAAACCATGGCTAAAAGTGGGTAAAATCCATGGTCTATCAAAAGATTCCTAAGATACCTAGATTATGTCTCTCTGTCGCCTGCTACGTCAGCCTCTGACTCAGAACGACACCAAGAACTCCTCTAAGGGATTTTCACCATTCCTATATAATAATTAGCTTCGAGAGTCTTGTCGATTCCTCATCGACACCTTGCTATTTTATAGTTATCTCCCACGTTCCCAAAACCCTTGTCCAAGGAATCATGGATATGGACAACTTGCATATTAATAAGTATAACTTACTTTTTGGAATTATACTTATTCTCTTTCTCCAAGACATAAAATTGATCCCCAAGTTTATTCACTTGCCTTATCTCCACGGTATAAACGTGTTCCTCAAGTTTAACCTACTCCAGCTCAGCATCTTGCATTTACGTGGTCCCTACCACTCCGCATGCTTCCTCGAACACTGTCTGACGCCAGATACGTCAGCGACTTCGTCAAGGCATAAACCACTTGTTTATCTTTCTCCATCTCAGCATCTTGCATCCACATAGTAACCCACCACTCCACATGCCCTATGTTGTAACGACTAATGCATCCATTATTAGTGACTTTGTCGCCTAGTTAGTCACGGAAGACTATTGACATCTAAGAGTTCTGGCTTGCATCTTCATAATTTATATTCTCTTTATTTCCTAAGGAAAACTGTTTTCAAGCAACATTTGAAGGTGATGATGACTTGGTTGATTGGTTGAGAAGTTCAAAAATAAATTGGTAGAAAGTAAAAAAAAAAAAAAATTAATACAATTAAGATTAGTTCGTGATTTCAGAACCAATCTGAAGATGTAATTTCCTAAGGTGTTCTGATGTAGTTCGTGATGTACTACAAGACGTGTGTCAAGACGTTGAGTTGTGAAGATGCTTACATGAAAGTTTCCTTACATGGATTGCGTATGTAAGTGGAGCTTGGAAAAGGAAGGATAATATATTGTTGAAGACAAAGGACGTTTTCCATTATGCAAAAGGGTTTTGCTTGGAGAGGAAGTATTACTTGGAGAGGAAAATGAAGTTTTCTTATATGGAAATGGAAGTTCATTAAAGTACATTTAACGAACTTGGAGAGCAAGTCTAAGGTTTATTATATAAGGAGGGACATGCCTTATGATAAGACTAGCACCCAGAGATTAAGGAGAAAGAGAGTTTTCATTGAGAGGTTTCATTGTGTTCTTGTTGAGTGTTGACATTGTGTTGACGTAGTGTCTGACGGAGTGTCCGTTGTACTTGGTGTTGTGACATTGGTGCTGACGTTGCGTGTGGCGGAGTTGTTCGCCGTGTTATGGTGATCAAGCTGTGCGTTGGTGTTGACGTGCTCGTTGGTATCCTTGGTGTGCGTTAGGTGTTGACGTACTCGGTGACGTACATGGTGAAGTACTTGGTGACGTACCTTCAGAGACTAGGAGTTTGAAGTCTAGACTCAGGGGGAGTGTAGCTCAAGGCGAGATTGCCTTGAAGAGTTCATGCTATAGAAGGCATCGGTGATTCAAGAGGATTGTGCTTGTATTACACGTTTGCGAATTGGTTGTAATTTGCTTTCTCATTCTAGTGGATTCGAATTCTGGACAAGGTCACGGTGAGTAAGAAACAAACCTCGTTAATAAACTCTGTGTCATTTACTTTCTGCTCTAGTTATTTCTGACTCATCCACACTTACAATTGGTATCAAGAGCCTGGCTCGATAGAGTTTACGACTAGTTTTGAGTAGATCAGGGTGAGTGACAGAAACCGCGTCAGAAAGTACGGCAGAGTTTAGAAATTGGTCTTGATGGACTCATATCAAGAAGGGATGTCTATGACAAAGCCACCAAGGCTTGTTTCATCGAATTATGGATATTGGAAGGTCCGTATGCAATATTTTATCAGCAGTTATGGGAACCGAAATTCGCACTGTCGATTTCCGTTTAAATAAGGAAACTAGGAAAACCCTAATTTCCCAGAGGTCCCGGATATCTGCTAATACCACACGCCAAGCAATCAGAACACAATAATGACAACGATAAAGTATAAGAAATCGAAAAGAGAGCAAAGTAGATCTTATTCCGAATTCGCGTTTGAGCGTTACAACAAGGTAAGAGCCTGGGCTACGAGAGCTGTCGGCGAGATTCCTAGTTCTAAAACCCTAAGACGGCAATAACCTAGTTGAGTCGCAGCTCGAATAACAAAAACGGAAATATGCCTAAATCGCTCTAAGTGCTAAGTTTGCTCTGAAAAAGTCTCTCCTTCATGCCTCTCGCCTAGTACTCCTTATATACTGGCTCCTAGGTCGGTTTACGCTTTTTCTCTTCTGCCCTTAAGCCGTCATAGC
>NC_027753.1:488324-489111 GCF_000695525.1 Brassica oleracea var. oleracea | reverse complement strand
TTCGTAATTATCTTCAAAATTTTGTATTTATCCGCGGAAACTTGACATTTATCTTTCCTCGCGAACCAAGCGTAAACAGTCATGCGGCTTACGGGCTGTTGGTTAAGAAATCATAAGTTGGGCCTCGAGTCATGTCTTAGTTTCCTTTGGGCCGTCTTCTCTTCTGACTCGAAGCGTTTATTACGGCTTCTTTCGATAAAGAGTGAACTTCCCGCGGTTTTTACCGTAAAGTTTGATCGATGACTTAGAATGGCGGGAAACGTGAAATGGGTTCGCTACGGTCTTCCGGAGAAAGCATCAAAGGGTAGACGAGAATGCATGGACGAATGTCGTATCGACGTTTCGGAAGAGCTCGGTCGCTACGTAGCGACCAAGCTTCGGCTCGAGCTCAGTCGCTACGTAGTGACCGAGCTTACGCTCGATCGCTACGTAGCGACCGAGCTTTGGCTCGAGCTCGGTCGCTACGTAGCGACCGAGTGAAACACGCGTTTGGTTGCTGCGTAGCGACTCTTTTCGAGCTCATGTCCGATGTTTCTTGTTAACTCCACAAAACTTTTCGTAAGGAAAAATCTATTTCGAAAAAGTATTTGTCGAAGAAGGTTTTTAGTTTTCTTCTTCGGGGATTTGGACGTTAACTTCGTCGTAACCGTTTTCAACCCCAACAGTTAGCCCCCCCAGCTCGTTAGGATCGTGGATTTCTAGTGAGATCCCATCGTGCGGTATGGCGAGTTCGGACGAGATTGGTGTATTTGGGCGAAGTTCGTGTCCGAAAATCCGTAAGTAAATA
>NC_027753.1:487018-487849 GCF_000695525.1 Brassica oleracea var. oleracea | reverse complement strand
GTGTTGGATCGTTTCGGGGTGGCGATAAGCCAACTGAATCCTCTTGGCATCCAACACCTCATTGGAGTCCTGATCCTGAGCTACGAGCATGGTCTCTCCCTCACCGTCGATCACTTCGAAGCGCTTCTTCGGTTACAGATCATCAAGGATACGGACACGTACAGGCTGGTTCCTCGGAACTTCATGTCAGTGGTAAAGGGGTTTACTTCTAACTCCAACTCGTGGAAGAAGTTTTTCTTCTTCGTTCGTGTAGACGCCGCGCCCGTTGAGGAGAATTGTATCCCGTTGTTCCGAAGGTTGCCGAACGATCGTCCCTTCATCAATCCTCTCGCTCCGTTTCCTGAGGACATTATTGCGGTGAGGGATCTGCTCAGGAATGGTCCTTTTTTTCTGGACTTCCTTTACGCCGAAGAGAGCTCAAAGGCACTGAGGTTTGTGCATTCTAGTCCTGCTTTGGGCGGAGAAACAAGGAGTGATTCCGAGCCTGATGACCAAGGTCCCAACGCTGCTCCCACGATTGCGACAGGACTGAATTCTTCAAAGGGGAAAGATATTGACCTCGGTGACCTAGTGTTTTCGGTGGACGATTGCATGCTTCCAGGATGCGATCCGGATCTTGCTTTCGGCGATGGAAGCGGTACGAGCGAGGTCCCTATTCCGGACTTCGATGATTTCTTCGCTGGTCTTCCGTCGGGCTTCGATGCTCCTCCGGCCTCGAACGAGTCGGGGAGGCCGAAAGTCGTCGCGGAAGGATATCGTATCATCAACGGGTTATTATATATACATTTTTTTTGCTTATAACGTGTCAATCGGTTTTACAGGGCTTGAACT
>NC_027753.1:484413-487013 GCF_000695525.1 Brassica oleracea var. oleracea | reverse complement strand
CGAGCCATAGAGAGGCCATGATCTATCGCTTTAAGGCGGAGAAGGCGGAAAAGGATCTTGCTCGCATGCGAGACGAGATGTTGGCGCGAGATGCTCAACTCGCTCGTGATCATGCCAGGGCTGTTCGTAGGGCGGAACGGAAGGGCAAGAGGGAAATTGTCGAGGTGATGAAGACTCGCGCCTCTCAATTCCAGGTTAAGTACGGGAATCTCAAGGACGCTTTCAACTCGCTGGGCGACTTCCGTGAGTGTCACGGCTCAGTCGGGAGCCTTTGGAAGACGTGGGCGGATGATTATGTTTTCGAGAGGGAGATGGAGTTAATGAAGGGTGGCATGAAGGATCATGCTCATGCTGAGATGCTCATTTCTCTGATCGATGGGAAGATTCAGGGATTCAGGGATCCCATCCCGGTTTCTCCTGATACCGTAGAAACCACAACTGATTTTACCGGTGATGATGAGGAAGTGAACTATCCCGCGGATGCATTCGGAGCTTCCTTGTCCGGGAATTTCAACTTTGATCTGTGAGTGTTTGACGGGAATAAGTTTTTCCCTTATCTAATATTTTGCGGCCAAGTGTGGCCTTTGTTCATATGTGTCCGACCGAGTGTGGCCTTCGAACTTTGTATGGGCCTGTTTTGGCCGTTTTTATTTTTATCGGGACTGGCCGTTAGTGGCTGTGAACCCCTACCGCTATGCGGTTTATATAATGGATGTTTGTTTGAGTTACTTTGTTTCGAGTGGGTTTGAAGTAAACATGGGTTGTCTTCTCATATTTAACTTCGTTGAGGCATTCAATCTGTTATTTTGTTCGTGAGATGTCTGAGACCAATGCGATGGGTTTAGGGAAAGACCCTGGTTTATTCTCGGTTTTAAGGTTTGTGCGGTGACTAGCCGGTTATCGATTTTCCTGTTGCGATTTCTACCTGATTCGTACCGTTTTAAAGTCTGCGATAGGTTCTCGGCTTATATGACTTGTATGGCATGAACCGAGCATCTTTCCAGAGACAATTTTTAAGCCAACTGGAAATGCTAGACCAAAATTTCGGATTTTTTTGTAGCGCGCTTTCGTCCTTGTGTTGGTCGTTCGAAGATCAAAAGAGTGATCAAGTTGCGTTTGTTTAAGATGGCTGATGTGTTCGTCGGGGCCAGTCGACGAACGGAGTGTAAGGTTTTTGTGGTCGCCTTCAGACAATTTGTTCGTATCGTCTCGACTTTTAACTTGGCGACGTCTCGCAATTATTTCAAAGACTATACGTATATTTTCAGTGCTGAAGAGAGATTGTTTTGCGATTTTGGGCCGTACGAGGCTGCTAACAAGAGTATTAACGTTTGTAGATTTTCTAAGCGTGTTCTGAGACTTTTGCGTTAATTGAAGCGCAAGTGTCTTAAAAACGAGCGACGCATATTGTAGTAAAATTTTTCGAAATCTCTAAAGAACTCGATTACAATAACGCATCTTTTCCTATGTGGGAGTATATGCACCCACTCCCCCCCCCCCCTTTTTAGAGAGGGGGATAGCTGAACTCGTCTTTCGACGAGCTGCCTACGTACCTCTTTCGAGGATCAAGCCATCTCGTAGTTCTATTTTATGCCGCGAGCGTTTTTACTCGGCGATTGTCGCCGTGCTAACCTCCTTGATCTTGATGACCGTGGACGGGTCAGCGTTCTCTTCCAGATGTTCTGGTTGAGTCGTAGTGGCGGGTTCGGACTCGTGCTGAGTTTCGACACCCGAAGCGTTTGCGTCAGCAGACGATCTTAAATCGTCTTTTCTTGAAACGTTTTTGGTCGAAGATTTGTCTATCTTCGTGCGTTTGCGATTTGCCGTTGCAGAGGTCTTCATCTGCCTTAACTTGTGCTCCGCGAGGAAGCACAGTCGCGACTATTTTTGACATCCCCAGATAGCTGCGACTCCGTTTGGGGTCTGGAATTTGACACCCAGGTGGTACGTCGATGGAACGGCTTGAATAGCGTTGAGCCATGGGGTTCCCATGATCACGTTGTAGATGGTAGGAAGATCGACTACCGTGAATTCGACGATTTTTGTGATCTCCTTGGCCATTACTGGTAGCTGAATTGACCCGAGGGTCATCAATACTTCGCCCAAAAACTTGTGAGCGGTTTCGGCGTTGGAGTTACTTCTCCGAGTTCGATGCTCATCCGATTGAGAGTGTCGCGGAATATTACATTGACCGTGCTTTCCGTGTCAATGAGTACTCTTCCGACTTTCAGATCTCGTATGATGAGGTCTGTGATGAGCGGATCGCAGTGAGGTTGATCGATCCTGCCGGCTTCCTCCTTTGTGAAGGTGATTGAGCAATTCTGATCATCTCGGGTAAGCGGCCATGTAGGCTAGTTTGCGCTCGACTCCGCCTTCCGCTGGTAAGCCTTGATGGCCGAAACCGTATCGTTGCAGAATTGCGATCCTCCGACGATCATGTTGACTCTGCGACGATTGTTATCGTTACCCTTGTCGTCTGGCCTCCTGCCGCGTTTATCCCCAGATTGATTTCTTTGAGGAGATCTCTCCGCGGGAGGATTTATGTCCGGCTCCGAGGGGCGATCGGTTTCCAGGATGAGATCTTTCACGCTGGTCACTTC
>NC_027753.1:483336-484161 GCF_000695525.1 Brassica oleracea var. oleracea | reverse complement strand
TGTCCGTGGTTTATCGAGAGATATCCATTTTCTGAATTTCGACTTGTACCAGAGCACCTTTCTGAGCGCATCGATGGCCACCTTGTCGCTTATCCCGCTGACCTGGACATTACCAACTTGAACCGGCTGATGAACTCCGGAGGGGTTCCTCTTCCCTCTGGGACAGACTCCTGAGATCGACATCGGAAGTTTCTCAATCTATGAACATGGAGTATTGCTTGAGAAATTCCGATGCGAGCTGTCGGAAAATTCCGATAGAGTTTCGCTTAAGGCGTGCGAACCATTCGAGGGCTGCTCCTTCAAGATTCTCGACGAACAGGCGGCAGTAGCCAGCTTCTCTTTCGCCGTCCTTCAGCCTCGCTCTTCCCATCGTGATGTGCCTGAAGGTGTGCTCTCGGATCGGTCGTACCATCATACTTCGGTACTTTGATTTTTCCTGGATCGGATACCCTCATTTCTGAGATGCGAGTGGTGAAAGGGGTCTTCCGAGCCCCTTCCAGCAGCCTGTCGATCTCGGGGTCCGCGCTGGTAGCGTGATAGATTTGGGATTTTACGGCTCTTACTTCTGCCGCAGTCTTGGTGATATAGTCGCGAAGGTCGCGTATACCCGACGTCTCGCCAGCAGATTTCCGTGCTTGTCGACGTTTACTGCGAGTGAGCTCGGTTTGTTTTTCAGCCAGCTCTTCTTGTTCCTCCTCTTCTGTCATTGGTTTGTCGAACGGAGAGCTTTCCCGAGTGAATCGGCTTCTGGTCCTCCTTGGATGTCTGTCGACGTCCTCATCAGTATCGTTGGAGACATCGCTAGGATCCAGGTCGACTTGCTCG
>NC_027753.1:479234-482851 GCF_000695525.1 Brassica oleracea var. oleracea | reverse complement strand
CCCCCTCCTTCTAGCGCCAAACTGTGGGAACCGAAATTCGCACTGTCGATTTCCGTTTAAATAAGGGAACTAGGAAAACCCTAATTTCCCAGAGGTCCCGGATATCTGCTAATACCACACGCCAAGCTATCAGAACACAATAATGACAACGATAAAGTATAAGAAATCGAAAAGAGAGCAAAGTAGATCTTATTCCAAATTCGCGTTTGACCTTATACTTCACCGACGTAATGCATTGCATTTTCCATGTTAACTATTTTGGTTAGTGTTGGACAAAAAGCATGAATAATATGAAGAACCAAACTGAACCCAATCTGAAAAGTAACCAAACCAAAATTAGTTAAAAATCCAAATGGGTTCAAAAATTTTGCATTTAGAGAACCAAAACCGAACCGGATCCAAACTGAAGTATTTCGAGTATCCGAAAGTATTCAAAATAAATTTATATGCTTAAATATATTAATTAATTTTATATTTAATATAAAAAGTATCCAAAAAATATATTTTGTTTAGAGTTGAGTCCAGCTATCGATCGATCCTGAATACTATGTTTCATATTCATCCTCAAAATCGCAGTGGCATGCTGCAATGAATCATGTTTTAACTCCAGCGTTGGCTTGACAATTCTGACTGGATCATAATACACATCAGGATTTATCAGTGTTAGACACAACTGATTAGTATGCATGTTGCAAACAGCTCCTACAGTAGCCATGAAGGCTCTCCCAAGTAGTAGAAAATGATTCTTGTTCTGCTTGTTTTCCAGGACATGGAAGTCAACTGAAACTAGTGCATTTCCAATTTGCACTTCAAGGTCTCGGATGATTCCTCCTAAGTTCCTCGTAGAATGATCCACAAAAGTGAATGAATCCTCCGAAGGCTCTATCTTCAAACCCAGATGGTATGCCATTACCTTGGGTAGTATGCTTACTGATGAACCTGTGTCACACATCGCACATGGAAACTCAATGCCTTTCACTAAAAGTGGCACTGCAAATTTCTCAGGATCACTCTTCTTCTTCAGTGTAATCCTTTGCTTCATCTTCTCTCTTATCTGATTGAAGATCCTATGTATGTCTTGCTCAGTTTCCTTGGTCTCTCTAAAGAACATCCACAACCTGTGGGTAAAGTCCTCTCTATAGATGATTGGGAACCTGGGAACAAGCGTATCCATCTCCTTCTCATTAACTCCTCTCTTTAGAAGATTGGGAACCTTTTCCTTCCTTCTCCTCAAGGTTCTCCTCTCAGAAGTCCGACCAACTTGCATAGACTCTGGTGCATCATCAGAATGTTGACTGAAGTTGTCTGCAATGTGTTCTGAAGGTTGAGATGGGTTTCAGATAGCATTCAGGCGTGCTACATCTATCTTTGGTAGTTGCACTCGGTAGGTCAGAGGTGGTCGTCGATCGATGCTGGATGCGTTTTATCGATCGTCAGTGGAGTCTGTCCGTTGATCGGTGGCTGGCTCATGGTTCCGATCGATGTACGACTTCCTGATGCGTAAGGGTTTGGGTGGATGAAGGTGTTTAGCTGCGAACTCCTCGTGAGTTAGAATCCTTATTGTTGCGCATGATGCAACTTCCTCTATCAATCAATGTGGAGTAGGTGATATCGATCGATCCTTACCTGTCTCCATCGGTCGATATTCATATCTTGGCGACGGTCGACACCAGTGTGATCCACCGAAACTCATGGAGCTTTTGACTTGGAAGTCTCCTTCCTGAAGCTTGTCCTCCTTTACCACTTGCCAGAAATCATTATCAATGATGGCACTCACATGGTGCTTAAGTGATTCATCACCATTACCCTTGATTAAGGCATCATGCCTCTTAACAGTCTCTCCTGTCTTAACTACATGTATCTCCAACTTCCTCACATGGTTGTTCAAGGACTCAAATTTTGAGTTCAGCTCTGTGTAGACAGCATCAATCTTTCCATTGAAGTTCACCATCAACTTCTGCTGACCCTCAAGAACTTGATCAAGCATGGACTCTATCTTGCTCTCTCGAGTCTGTTGTGGTTGGTTATGTTAGAAAGAATTTCCATAAGCTCTGTTGCTGCTGTTGTAATTGCTGTTGAAGGGTTTATAGTACTGTGAACTCTGGTTGTATCCACTCTTCTGTATGTTGCCAAAAGAGTTTTCGTATCCACTCTGATTTCCAGACCTCTGATTTTGAAATGATGAATGTTGTAGGCACAGAGGGGGGGGGGGGGGAACCCCACAAATTGATAGCAAAGGAATCCGGATTGTAAACTTGAAACAAATGGAAAACGAATAAGATGCTGATGTTAATAACAATAATATAAACAATGAAATGAAAGAGTAAGGATGGATAAGGCGGAATCAAGCTGATGGATGTGTATCACTCTCAGCCTGATAAAGGAATGGACTTGAAGTGGATTTGCGGATGAAGGTTTGATTGAGTCTCTCAATCTTGTGGAATGATGGAACGAAGTGATTGACTCTCTCAATCTGTGTACTGAGCTTTCTTGATTTGCACAAACAAACTAGACTCACGAAATCAATAGAACAACAAAAAATCTCTCCTTGAATCCTAAAGACCGATATTTTATACAAAGAACAATCTTTGATAAAAACTGAATAAACTTTTTATTAACTTGGTGATTGAGGGTGCTTTCTACAATGGACGGCTATGAGCTTATATAATGCTCAGATACAAAGGTTCTAACATTCTAAAAGAAAGAAAGAAGGAAACAAATCAAGAAAGTAACAAAATCGGAAACTAGTCGTTGGAAAATGGATAATAACTTCTGATTTCTATGTCCACTTCTCCTCAAATTGGGCTTGTTTCAGATCTGAGAGATCCCTTTTGAATCCTATAATGGGCTTTGGTTCAGGCCGTGATATATGGTGTTTTTAATACCATTATATGTGTTCTTTGAGTTAATTCTCAGTCCTAATTTGTACTTATTTGATATCATTCCAGGTTTGGAGCAGGTGAAAGAGTAAAGAAGACAGTGCCATGAAGGAAGAAGTCATTTTGGAATATCTAACGCAGAACAGCCAGTCGGATCAATCCGAAGGTTGTTCCCAAAGAGAGCAAGCGACTAACTGTTCCCGACTATTAAGGAAACCTCCAAGATTTCAGGGGTTTGTCCTAGATTTTCTCTCCTTTCTCTTTACCACTGGCGCCTCCATATTAAAAGCCTTTGCTATCATTTCTAATTTCTGACGCTAGTTTTACAAGAGACCGAGAACTATTTTTGATTTAGCAACTTGTAAGGGAGAAGGCTTCATCTCTCATTTTCACGAGAAGATCATCCTGAACCCTTGTCTTTCTACTTTATTTTATATGCAGTATTATTTAGAAATCATGTCTGTGTCATCTTGGTTTATGATTGAGTAGTCGGCTAAGCTTGCTTAGGGTTGTAGGGTGTCAATTGCATGAGCTAAACGCAAATAAGTGATTTTAACTGTTCTTCATTCATATTGTTCTTACTGCTTGCATTGAATTGATCACTTAATGTTCGATCTCTAGTTTAATCACCTAGCTAACCTCTTAGGAGATAAATTGACATATGTTGAATGAGCTTCATATCCCTAATCAGCGAGAGTAGATATTAGGGTATTAAGTGAACTAATCGGACCTGATCTC
>NC_027753.1:477567-479123 GCF_000695525.1 Brassica oleracea var. oleracea | reverse complement strand
GATGAACAACCCTAAGCCGGCTTTCATTTAAATCGCATTTGAATCTCTAAGTATTTTAGTTATTTGCGTCACCATTGATTTTAAAACCCCACTTGTTTCTCAGCTTAATATTGAACTCATAAGAGTAAAGAGTAAACTGGTCCTCTGGATTGAATCTCAAATATTACAATTACCACTGTTAAGTTGACAGTAACAAGGACCTATTTCTAGTGTATCAAGTTTTGGCGCCGTTGCGATGGGGACCAGACTTTTACCTTTATTTTTCGGTTTAATATTTAGTCTGAGATATCTAACTTGCTTTTTATTCTTTGTTTGAACAGATGATCCTAGTGCATGACCAGTAGACATACTCGGAGCAACGCACAAGGACCACTACATCAACTGACCAACGACGAACTCGCAAGATTAGAAAGACAGAACCGTCAACAGCCGAGCACAACAGACACCAACATGGGTGATCACGGCAAACAGGATGACCTCACTGCTGCATTGGCAATCATTCAACAACAAATGCAGAATCAGCAACAACAGATGTTGCAGATGCAGCAGACCATCCAAAATCAGCAACAAGCTGCTCAAGAAGCAGCTGAAAACGCCGCGCGAGAAGAGCATGGTGCTCCTATTGGGGAGCGGAACGTTCCACGGAACTTCGCTACTAACCGCTCCCCCATCAACCCTCCTCCTTGCACTCGGCAAGACTATGAGATCAAACCTGCACTGATAAGTCTGGTACAGAAGAGCACGTTCAGCGGTCTCACTGCTGACATCCCGATGGACCACATCGAAGCCTTTGAGAGAATCTGCAATTTCTCTCGCTCTAACGGAGTGCCACCAGACTATGTCAAATGCATGCTGTTTCCATTGTCTCTTGAAGGGAAAGCTTCTCGCTGGCTCCAATCTCTGCCAACCGGCTCTCTTACCTAATGGGACCAGGTCCGATCAGCGTTCCTGAGCCACTTCTACACAAAGTCTAAAACCACGGCTCTACGGCACAGGATCTCCAATTTCAAGCAGAAGTCTGATGAACCTTTTCATGAAACTTGGGAGAGGTACAAGGAGTACCAGAGAGAGTTCCCGCACCATGGGTTTGACGATGACTATATATTGGAGGTGTTCTATGATGGAGTGAGCTATGAGTTTCGAAACACCCTTGATTCTTCGAGCAATGGAGATTTCATGACTCAAACCACACCTGGTGCGTTCGGGCTGATTGAGAACATGGCTTCAAGTTCACTAAACAAGAACAAGGAGCATGACCGCTCGAAGAGTGTGAAAAGCATAGATGATCTCGCTGCAAAGGTGGACCAACTGCTTAAGGGAAACCAAAGCCAAGTGTTCATAATGGAAGAAGCAGCTCCTGAGAAGAGTGCCGGTGACCTGGCGTTTGATGCTGAAATATCAGGAGACGATCAGCAAGAGGTGAGCTACGTGAATGGGCAAGGATGGCATCTCAAAAACTATCATCCAAACCCTAACATGAGGAACAACCCACAGCTTTTCTGGCCTAAGCAAGACAAACCAGCTGATCCTGCACAGAGTAACCAAGGTCAGTATGC
>NC_027753.1:475807-477477 GCF_000695525.1 Brassica oleracea var. oleracea | reverse complement strand
AAGATGAGACAAAAGCTATGTTGCAGCAGCTGCTCCAAGGACAACAGCTCCAAGGGAAGGTTCTAAACCAGGTTACTACCGAGATCAATACCAGAATGAACCATATGTTCAGCGATTTGAGCACCAAGTACGACAATGTCGCGAGCCAAATGAGACAGATGGACGTTCAGATTGCTCAGACTGCTAAGAGCGTCAAGAGGCAACAAGGTACTCTACCAGGAAAAACCGACAAAAACCCTAAGGAGTGCAATGCGGTTGAGTTTAGAAGTGGAAAGAAACTGTCGGAACCGGTAAAGAAGAGGTTCACTGCGGCTGAGAAGGGGAAGAAGAAAGAGTCAGAACTACCACCAGCCGATACCCCGGCAGCTGAGAAGGAGAGGGAACCAATAGTTGGAACCAATTCGCCAGGACCAGAACAACCAGCTGAGGCTGTCCGCCCGATCCCTGAGCATGTTCCTGCTCGCAAATACACTCATAAAGTCCATTACCATGTTCCAGAAAAGGCTACTCGTAAGGACCGAGAGGAGATGAAGTGAAGAAAGATGCTGGAGGACCTAACTGTCCGACTCCCTGTTGGGGTCGAAAACGGTTACGACGAAGTTAACGTCCAAATCCCCGAAGAAGAAAACGAAAAACCTTCTTCGATAAATACTTTTTCAAAATAGATTCTTCCTTACGAAAAGCTTTGCGGAGGAAACACGAAACATTGGACATAAGCTCGAAAAGGGTCGCTACGTAGCGACCGAGCTCGAGCCGAAGCTCGGTCGGTACGTAGCGACCGAGCGTTTGTCTGCTCGGTCGCTACATAGCGACCGAGCTCGAGCCGAAGCTCGGTCGCTACATAGCGACCGAGCTCGAGCCGAAGCTCGGCCGCTACGTAGCGACCGAGCTCTTCCGAAACGTCGATACGATAATTGTCCATGCATTCTCGTCTACCCTTCGATGCTATCTCCCGAAGATCGCAGCGAACCCATTTCACATTTCCCGCCATTCTAAGTCATCGATCAAACTATACGGTAAAAACCGCGGGAATTTCACTCTTTATCGAAAGAAGCCGTAATAAACGCTTTGAGTCAGAAGACGGCCCAAAGGGACCTAAGACATGACTCGAGGCCCAACTTATGATTTCTTAACCAGTAGCCCGTAAGCCGCATGATGGTTTACGTTTGGATCGCGAGGAAAGATAAATGTCAAGTTTCCGCGGATAAATACGAAATTTTGAAGATAATTACGAAGATCGGAAAAAATAGAATATCTCCATTTTTATGCTATGGTGGCTTAAGGGCAAAAGAGGAAAAGCGTAAGCCGACCCAGGAGCCAGTATATAAGGAGTCCTAGGCGAGAGGCATGAGATGACTTTTTCAGAGCAAACTTAGCACTTAGAGCGATTTAGGCATTTTTCCGTTTTTGTTATTCGAGCTGCGACTCAACTAGATTATTGCCGTCTTAGGGTTTTAGAACTAGGAATCTCGCCGACAGCTCTCGTAGCCCAGGCTCTTACCTTGTTGTAAGGCCCAAACGCGAATTCAGAATAAGATCTACTTTGCTCTCTTTTCGATTTCTTATACTCTATCGTTGTCATTATTGTGCTCTGATTGCTTGGCGTGTGGTATTAGCAGATATCCGGGACCTTTGGGAAATTAGGGTTTTCCTAGTTTCCTTATTTAAAC
>NC_027753.1:475309-475653 GCF_000695525.1 Brassica oleracea var. oleracea | reverse complement strand
ACGTGCAGACTCCTCTTAACGGAAGCATTGGCACTGATCTCCACACTCCCGCAGCGAACGTATCCGAGGCCAACACACCAGCCAACACCGCGGCACTCGAGGAGTTTAAAAAGATGTTCGCCACCTACGAAAAAAAGTCGGAAGAACAGGATAAGCTCGTGAGCACCTTGACCAAACAAGTTGAAACTTTGACGGCAAGGACTCGAGCAATCTGCCCCCGCGGAACCACTAAAGTCCGCAGGAAAAGACTCGACTTCGCAACCCCACTCGACAGGCCTGGAGCTGCGCAGGAACGACCTTCAGGTCAAAACCCTAGCGAGAAATCTCCCATCGAAAAGGGAAAC
>NC_027753.1:473777-474067 GCF_000695525.1 Brassica oleracea var. oleracea | reverse complement strand
CTCTCGGAAGTGACCAGCGTGAAAGATCTCATCCTGGAAACCGATCGCCCCTCGAAGCCGGACAGAAATCCTCCCGCAGAGAGATCTCCTCAAAAAATCAATCTGGGGATAAACGCGGCAGGAGGCCAGACGACAAGGGGAACGATGACAATCGTCGCAGAGTCAACATGATCATCGGAGGATCGCAATTCTGCAACGATACGGTTTCGGCCATCATGGCTTACCAGCAGAAGGCGGAGTCGGGCGCAAACTGGCCTACATGGTCGCCTACCCGAGATGATCAGAATTGC
>NC_027753.1:473151-473741 GCF_000695525.1 Brassica oleracea var. oleracea | reverse complement strand
ATCGATCAACCTCACTGCGATCCGCTCGTCATAGACCTCATCATACGAGATGTGGAAGTCGGAAGAGTACTCATTGACACGGGAAGCACGGTCAATGTAATCTTCCGCGACACTCTCAATCTGATGAGCATCGAACTCGGAGAAGTAACTCCAACGCCGAAACCGCTCACAGGTTTTTCGGGCGAAGTATCGATGACCCTCGGGTCGATTCAGCTATCAGTCATGGCCAAGGAGATCACAAAAATCGTCGAATTCGCGGAAGTCGATCATTCTGCCATCTAGAACGTGATCATGGGAACCCCATGGCTCAACGCTATGCAAGCCGTTCCATCGACATACCACCTGGGTGTCAAATTCCCGACCCCAAACGGAGTCGCAGCTATCTGGGGATGTCAAAAACAGTCGCGACTGTGCTTCCTCACGGAGCACAAGTTAAGGCAGATGACGACCTCTGCAACAGCAAATCGCAAACGCACGAAGATAGACAAATCTTCGACCAAAAATGTTTCAAGAAAAGACGATTTAACATCGTCTGCTGACGCAAACGCTTCGGGTGTCGAAACTCAACACGAGTCCGAAGCCGACACTAC
>NC_027753.1:468623-473146 GCF_000695525.1 Brassica oleracea var. oleracea | reverse complement strand
ACTCAACCGGAACATCCGGAAGAGAACGCTGACCCGGCCACGGTCATCACGATCAAGGCGGTCAGCACGGCGACAATCGCCGAGTAAAAACGCTCGCGGCATAAAATAGAACTACGAGATGGCTTGATCCTCGAAAGAGGTACGTAGGCAGCTCGTCGAAAGACGAGTTCAGCTATCCCCCGCTCTAAAAAGGGGGGGAGTGGGTGCATATACTCCCACATAGGAAAAGATGCGTTATTGTAATCGAGTTCTTTAGAGATTTTGAAAATTTTTACTACAATATGTGTTGCTCTTTTTTAAAACACTTGCGCTTCAATTAACGCAAAAGTCTCAGAACACGTTAATACTCTTGTCAGCAGCCTCGTACGGCCCAAAATCGCAAAACAATCTCTCTTCAGCACTGAAAATATACGTATAATCTTCGAAATAACTGCGAGACGTCGCCAAGTTAAAAGTCGAGACGATACGAACAAATTGTCCGAACGCGACCACAAAAACCTTACACTCCGTTCGTCGATTGGCCCCGACGAACACATCAGCCGTCTTAAACAAACGCAACTTGATCACTCTTTTGATCTTCGAACGTCCAACACAAGGACGAAAGCGCGCTACAAAAAAAATCCGAAATTTTGGTCTAGCACTTCCAGTTGGCTTAAAAATTGTCTCTGGAAAGATGCTCGGTTCATGCCATACAAGTCATATAAGCCGAGAACCTATCGCGGACTTTAAAACGGTACGAACTTCCCATCAAACACTCACAGATCAAAGTTGAAATTCCCGGACAAGGAAGCTCCGAATGCATCCGCGGGATAGTTCACTTCCTCATCGTCACCAGCAAAATCAGTCGTGGTTTCTACGGTATCAGGAGAAACCGGGATGGGATCCCAGAATCCCTGAATCTTCCCATCGATCAGAGAAATGAGCATCTCAGCATGAGCATGATCCTTCATGCCACCCTTCATTAACTCCATCTCCCTCTCGAAAACATAATCATCCGCCCACGTCTTCCAAAGGCTCCCGACTGAGCCTTGAGCCGCAACACTCACGGAAATCGCCCAGCGAGTTGAAAGCGTCCTTGAGATTCCCGTTATCAACCTGGAATTGAGAGGCGCGAGTCTTGATCACCTCGACAATTTTCCTCTTGCCCTTCCGTTCCGCCCTACGAACAGCCCTGGCATGATCACGAGCGAGTTGAGCATCTCGCGCCAACATCTCATCTCCCATGCGAGCAAGATCCTTTTCCGTCTTCTCTGCTTTAAAGCGATAGATCATGGCCTCTCTATGGCTCGCCTCAATGGCCGATCCAAGCACGTTCAAGCCCTGTAAAATCGATTGACACGTTATAAGCAAAAAAAAAAATATAATAACGATCATCAAAATTCTTAAAGCTTATACCCCGTTGATGATACGAGATCCTTCCGCGATGACTTTCAGCCTCCTCGACTCGTTCGTGGCCGGAGGAGCAACGAAGCCCGACGGAAGACCAGCGAAGAAATCATCGAAGTCCGGGATAGGGACCTCGCTTGTACTGCTTCCATCGCCGAAAGCAAGGGCCGGATCCCATCCTGGAAGCATGCAATCGTCCACCGAAAACTCCAGGTCACCGAGGTCAATATCTTTCCCCTTCGAAGAGTTCAGCCCCGTCGAGATCGTGGGAGCAGCGTCGGGACCTTGGTCATCAGGCTCGGAATCACTCCTTGTTTCTCCGCCCAAAGCAGGACAAGGATGCACAAACCTCAGCGCCTTTCGAACTCTCTTCGGCGTAAAGGAAGTCCAGAAAAAAAGACCATTCCTGAGCAGATCCCTCACTGCAATAATGTCCTCAGAAAACGGAGCGAGAGGATTGATGAAGGGACGATCGTTCGGCAACCTCCGGAACAACCGGATACAACTCTCCTCAACGGATGCGGCATCTACACGAACGAAGAAGAAAAACTTCCTCCACGAGTTGAAGTTAGAAGTTAACCCCTTTACCACGGACATGAAGTTCCGAGGAACCAGCCTGTACGTGTCCGTATCCTTGATGATCTGTAACCGAAGAAGCGCTTCGAAGTGATCGACGGTGAGGGAGAGACCATGCTCGTAGCTCAGGATCAGGACTCCAATGAGGTGCTGGATGCCAAGAGGATTCAGTTGGCTTATCGCCACCCCAAAACGATCCAACACGCGGACGATAATTTCGGGGATCGGGAACCTCAAACGACAGCGCACTACGAATGCTTCGTAACAAGTAAAGTAACCCTCCGGGGGACTACTAGCGTGCTCTCCTTGACGGGAACCCTGAACTCCACCGCATCCGAAATATGGTAGAATGACCGCATGACCTCGAGGAATTCGCTAGTACTCCTACTTGGTGCACCTTCCTCCACCGGGCCACGGTTCATGACCGGGAACGATTTCTATTTGGGAGGCGTGATCGAACCATAACACGCCACCCACCATGCCTCGTTCTCGGCCCGGTCTACCGAATGAGGAACGAATTCTATCTTTGGCACACGGAGCTCTTCGGAAACATTTGCGGGCAAGGACCCTTTCTTCGAACTCCTCTTCTTACTCGTCGTCTCGTGTTTTTCTTTTTTTTTTTTATCAAGAAGGAAATGATAGAGAGAAAGAGAAAGAATAAATAATTTTTCAAGAAATGTCTCTATGAGAATGAGTAAGTGTAAAGATTGTGAAGAAATTACCTCCCTTCTTATAGGCATGAGAAATTACTATTTACTTACGGATTTTTGGACACGAACTTCGCCCAATTACACCAATCTCGTCCGAACTCGCCATACCGCACGATGGGATCTCACTAGAAATCCACGATCCTAACGATCTGGGGGGCTAACTGTTGGGGTCGAAATCGGTTACGACGAAGTTAACGTCCAAATCCCCGAAAAAGAAAACGAAAAACCTTCTTCGACAAATACTTTTTCAAAATAGATTCTTCCTTATGAATAGCTTTGCGGAGGAAACACAAAACATCGGACATGAGCTCGAAAAGGGTCGCTACGCAGCGACCGAATGCGTGTTTTGCTCGGTCGCTACGTAGCGACCGAGCGTTCGTTCCGCTCGGTGAAGCTCGGTCGCTACGTAGCGACCGAGCGAGCGTCTGCTCGGTCGCTACGTAACGACCGAGCTCGAGCCAAGGCTTGGTCGCTACATAGCGACCAAGCTCGAGCCGAAGCTCGGTCGCTACGTAGTGACCGAGCTTCGGCTCGAGCTCGGTCGCTACGTAGGGACCGAGCGTTCGTCTGCTCGGTCGCTACGTAGCGACCTAGCTCGAACCGAAGCTCGGTCACTACGTAGTGACCGAGCTCTTCCGAAACGTCGATACGACATTAGTCCATGCATNNNNTAACCAACAGCCCGTAAGCCGCATGACGGTTTACGCTTGGTTCGCGAGGAAAGATAAATGTCAAGTTTCCGCGGATAAATACGAAATTTTGAAGATAATTACGAAGATCGGAAAAAATAGAATATCTCCATTTTTATGCTATGGCGGCTTAAGGGCAGAAGAGGAAAAGCGTAAACCGACCTAGGAGCGATTTAGGCATATTTTCGTTTTTGTTATTCGAGCTGCGACTCAACTAGGTTATTGCCGTCTTAGGGTTTTAGAACTAGGAATCTCGCCGACAGCTCTTGTAGCCCAGGCTCTTACCTTTTTGCAACGCTCAAACGCGAATTCAGAATAAGATCTACTTTGCTCTCTTTTCGGCTGTCCGCCCGATCCCAGAGCCTGTTCCTGCTCGCGAATACAATCCTAAAGTCCCTTACCCTGTTCCAGCAAAGGCTACTCGTAAGGACCGAGAGGAGATGAAGTGCAGAAAGATGCTGAAGGACCTAACCGTCCGACTCCCCTTGATGGATGCGATCCAGATGATGCCCTCCATGCGCAGCTTTATGAAGGGATTGATCTCAAGAAAAATATCAGAGGAGAGCGAATTCATGACTATCTCTAAGGAGTCAGCGCAGTGCTTCAGAACAGGCAGACAAAGAAGCGATGAGACCCTGGCAAGTTCGTCCTCTCTATCCAGATTGGGAAGACAGTTTTCTCATGCTCCTTGGTTGATCTGGGATCCAGCGTAAACCTCATGCCCTACTCTGTAGCACGACGTCTGGGATACACGCATTTCAAACCAACTAGGATGTCCTTGGTGTTCGCCGGATAGATCAGTTAAGTCCCCGGTTGGTATTCAAGAGGATCTCCAAGTAAAAGTTTGGAACACCTCTGTTCCAGCAGGCTTCGTAGTTCTAGAGCTGGAAGAGGAATCCAAAGATCCTCTCATTTTAGGAAGACCGTTCCTATGTACTGTTGGAGCCATCATTGATGTGCGGCAAGGGAAGATTGATCTCAATCTGGGAGGCATAGTCATGCAGTTCGAGATGGATGAGCTGCTGAAGAAGATGATGCTGGATGGACAGACCTTCGAGGTGGATGAAGGGATTTATCCGCTGCAACCTCACGACGGGATGATCGAGGAGATTCTTACAGAAGACCCACTTGAGCTTGCACTAGTAAGAGTTGAGGACGAGCA
>NC_027753.1:467185-468421 GCF_000695525.1 Brassica oleracea var. oleracea | reverse complement strand
AAGGGGCTCATGTACGCTTTCTTAGGTCTGAATTCCACTTACCCTGTCATTGTAAACGCTGAACTCAAAAATGTGGAAACTGCATTGCTTTTGTGTGAGCTTAGGAAGTGTCGTAAGGCATTAGGATATTCACTAGCTGACATACCTGACATCTCACCTGATTTATGCATGCATATAATACACCTAGAAGATGAATCAATGACTTCTGTTGAACATCAGAGGAGGTTAAACCCAAATCTAAAAGATGTTGTTAAGAAAATGATAATGAAACTTCTTGAAGCGGGTGTGATCTATGCCATATCTGATAGTAAGTGGGTTAGCCCTGTTCATGTAGTACCTAAGAAAGGTGGGATCACTGTTATCACAAATGAAAAGAATGAATTGATCCCTACTAGAACAGTGACAGGACATCGCATGTGCATTGATTTCACAAAATTAAATGCAGCCACTAGAAAGGATCACTTTCAACTTCCCTTCATTGATCAACTGCTTGAGAGATTGGCTAACCACCCATATTACTGCTTTTTAGATGGTTATTCAGGTTTCTTTTAGATCCCTATCCATCAAGACGATCAGGAGAAGATAGACGTTCACATGCCCATACGGAACGTATGCGTACAGGAGAATGCCATTCGGCCTGTGCAATGCGCCAGCAACATTTCAGCGCTGCATGATGTCGATCTTTACTGACCTGATTGAAGACATATGGAGGTTTTCATGGACGATTTCAGTGTCTATGGAAGCTCCTTTAGTGTTTGTTTGTCAAACATGTGCAGGGTACGCAAAAGGTGTGAGGAGAAACATCTGGTGCTCAATTGGGAGAAGTGCCACTTCATGGTCAGAGATGGGATTGTTCTAGGGCATAAGATCTCCGAGAAAGGCATTGAGGTGGATAAGGCAAAGATCGAGGTGATGATGAGCTTGCAACTACCAACAACTGTGAAAGCTATCAGAAGCTTCTTGGGTCACGCGGGGTTTTACAGGAGGTTCATCTAGGATTTCTCAAAAATAGCGAGACCACTCACCAAACTGCTCTGCAAGATCAAGTTTGATTTCGACAGCGAGTGCTTAGCTGTGTTCCATACGATCAAAAGAGCTCTAGTCAGCGCACCTGTTGTACAACCGCCAGACTGGGATCTCCCTTTTGAGATCATGACTGATGCTAGCGATTTTGCAGTTGGAGCAGTCCTTGGGCAGCGCAAGGATAAGAAACTTCATGTGATCTATTACGCAAGC
>NC_027753.1:466823-467140 GCF_000695525.1 Brassica oleracea var. oleracea | reverse complement strand
TTCCTGGCTATTGTTTTTGCATTCGAGAAGTTCAGATCCTACCTGGTGGGATCAAAGGTGATTGTGCACACAGACCATGCTGCTCTTAAGTACTTGCTCACAAAGAAGGATGCAAAACCGAGGTTGTTGAGGTGGTTTCTTCTTCTCCAAGAATTTGATCTCGAGAAAAACGACAAAAAGGGAGTCGAGAATGGGGTTGCATGCCACTTGTCGAGAGTGAAGATTGAGGACGACACAGCTCTTGATGAAGAACACACAGTGGAACACGTCAACGCGATTGGTCTGCGCTTCGCGGAACAACCCCTGAGCATAACATC
>NC_027753.1:465155-466745 GCF_000695525.1 Brassica oleracea var. oleracea | reverse complement strand
TTCGCGTATCAGAAGAACCAGTAGCCGCGATCCAAAAGCAGTACTCTCACCTCCCCTGGTTTGCTGAGATTGCGAACTTCCTAGCTGCTGAAAAGGAACCACTTAAGTTCACTGGAAACGAGAAGAGGAAATTCTTAAGAGAGGCGAGGCAGTATGTTTGGGATGAACCGTACTAGTACAAACTTTGCAGGGATGGCATATTCAAAAGGTGTGTTCCAGAGGCAGATATTCCAGGGATTCTACATCATTGCCATGGTTCCTCCTATGCAGGGCACTTCGCCACATTCAAAACGGTTTCCAAAATCCTCCAAGCAGGTTTCTGGTGGCCAACTATGTTCAGAGATGCTCACGCCTACATAGCTCGATGCGATGCATGCCAGCGACTTGGGAACATCAGCTAAACGAATGAAATGCCTCAGAATTACATTTTAGAAGTTGAGGTGTTCGACTGTTGGGGAGTCGACTTCATGGGACCATTCCCTCCGTCCTTCAAGAACAAGTGCATCCTGGTCGCCGTTGACTATGTCTCCAAGTGGGTAGAAGCAGTTGCGAGTCCCACTAATGATGCAAAAGTGGTGACTAAGATGTTCAGCTCCATCATCTTTCCGAGATTTGGGGTGCCTAGAGTGGTCATTAGCGATGGCGGAACACACTTCATCAACAAGGCATTTCAGGGCCTGTTGAAGAAGAATGGGGTGAAACACAAGGTGCTACCGCTTATCACCCCCAGATGAGGGGACAGTTGAATTTTCCAACTAGGAAGTCAAGAACATTCTACAGAAAACTGTCAATACCTCGCGCAAGGACTGGTCGCTTAAGCTGGACGATGCCTCTGGGCCTATAGAACAGCCTACAAAAAGCCGCTAGGGACCACCCCCTATCACCTGGTCTACGGTAAGGCTTGTCATCTTCCTGTCGGGCTCGAATACAAGGCTGTATGGGCGGTCAAGTTACTGAATTTCGACATCAAGCCAGCAACTGAGAGCTCTGGGCCTATAGAACAGCCTACAAAAAGCCGCTAGGGACCACCCCCTATCACCTGGTCTACGGTAAGGCTTGTCATCTTCCTGTCGAGCTCGAATACAAGGCTGCATGGGCGGTCAAGTTACTGAATTTCGACATCAAGCCAGCAACTGAGAAGCGCATGATCCAAGTCCATGAGTTGGAAGAGATAAGGCACCTCGCTTATGAGAGTTCCAAAATTTATAAGGAGAAGACCAAAGCCTACCATGACAAGCGAATCATTGCCTGACGTTTCGAACCAAACGATAAGGTCTTGCTCTTCAACTCCAGACTTAGGCTGTTCCCAGGCAAGCTGAAATCTAGATTGTCCGGACCCTTCACCGTTAAGGAAGTTCGCCCTTACGGAGCTGTTGTGTTGCTGGACAGAAAGGGAGACGAGTTCGTCGTCAATGGTCAGTGCATCAAGCATTACCTTGCTGACTCCACTATCGCAGAGGGTGAAGAAATCCCCCTAAGCGATCCCCATCAGCCTGATCGGCTGAGCCAAGTCAAGCTAATGACTTTAACTAAGCGCTTGGTGGGAGGCAACCCACTGGTGAGTGTATATATTGTTTTCTATAGTCTATT
>NC_027753.1:463600-465125 GCF_000695525.1 Brassica oleracea var. oleracea | reverse complement strand
CTTCAGTCAGAACAACCGAAGGACTGTTCTTCTGGTGGAAAAAATAGAGAGAGATAATGGAGAGCGGCTAGGGTGTTTCCTATTTAAGGCCCCACCCTTCCACTTTCCCCTTTCACTCAACCGTACACTCCTCCCTGTCTTGCGATTTTGAAGCCATCACCAAAACTTAAATTCTCACTCTTTTTAAGTGATTCTTGCTTCTAATCCAATTGGATTTTCGAGTTCTCTCTGTTTTTGCAGTCTATTTGCTCTGATTATCACGGTAACAGGCTCGGCAATCAAAACACAATCGCGATTTCGGTTTGAAAAGCTCACCTTTCTAAACCGCTTTGATAGTTCGATTCTTGTTAGAAATAGCTTGATCCGAAATTCTCTTTTGCTGTTAGGGTTGATTTTAGAAGTTGAACTTTTGTCTCTTAGCCATAGAGAATCGCGGTTTCATTTCCCCTTTGTTTGAGCAAGTTTCGATTTAGACAAAATGTTGCATCTTGATATACATTGCTCATATGAATTGTGATTGTGAAAAGTTAAAATGGTCTGATTTGGCGAGTTGATGTTCAGGTTTGTTGAAGGCGGGTTGCTTAGAAGGAAAAAGGAATAGTTCCTAAAAGAGGATTAGTTTAATTCATTTTCTTCTACGCAACCGAGGATGGAACTAATGAAAAACTTTTGTTTGCCTTGCAGATGCCTCCACGCACCAAGAAATCGGCCAATAGAACAAGGAAGACGAACAACACGCCCCCACATCGAGCACAACAACCAACCTCCGCCTCTTACCCATGGCCGCGAGAACGGGAGGACGAGCCAATCAATCTCGATGACCCTATGCTTTTAGATTTCAATTGCGAAGGGTGAGACTAGGAGACAGCTAGTCGGTACAACACTCTCCTCAAGGCCGAGATACTACCTACCCATTTTTGCCACGCCGAGACTCTCGTTGAGCTCGGTATTGCTGAGGATGTGTTCGAGACGCTGCAAGCGATGGGGATCGCTCCCCTTTGTTACGCTACGCACGAGCTCTACCCTGACCTTGTCCGCCAAGTGCTCGCCACTGCCACCATCAGCTATGAGGACTTCTCTGCTCCTTCCTACGCCAACTGCTCCTTCTCATTCATGGCTGATGGATAGTATTGCTCACTGTCCCTTGACAAACTCAACGAAATCAATGAGATCGCGAATGAGCCGAGAGGGGTAGAAGTGGCGAAAAAGTTCGCCCCATCAAACACCTTCTGGGACTTCATCGCGAATGGGAACTTCACACCTGGTAAAGCCTACCAGTCGCAGATCAGGAACCCGTCACTTAGAGTCATTGCAAAGATCATTTCAAACCTCCTGTTCGCCAAGGATCAGACTTCCAAAGTGACAAACGGGGAGCTGCAAACCCTGTATGCATGTATTGAGGATGAGATCTGCGCTTTAGGGTCTGGCATTCCAATTCAGAAGGTCAAGGTGAACCCATGCTTTCATTTCATCACCATGCTTTGCGAGAGGAGGCTCTGTCTGATGCACGGCACGAACAAGAAGG
>NC_027753.1:421022-463572 GCF_000695525.1 Brassica oleracea var. oleracea | reverse complement strand
CTTCAAGCATTTCGGCATTGATCTCAGCAAATACAAGGTGAACACGGAGATTCAGTACCTCGACATCAAGTACCTTATGGCGTGCCACATCATGCGAGATGAGGATACGTACAGCTTCTTCCACAAGGAGGGTACCCAGCTGTTCACCAAGCTGCCTCACCCCGAGATCACCAGGCTCAGCGTGTTCGACAACATACGCTTCCTCCCACCACCCGAGCTCCTATGCACTGATCCTCGTGCTGCTGTACCTGACGCAGATATGGAGGATGTCGAGGACATTACCCCAGAATCTGACCCATCATACGACCTCGGAGAGCTGGCGGATGTGACAGATGATCAGGCTTACCGACGCTGGATGGTTGACTCGCAGCGGAAGAACAACAGTCTCATGCGGCGGAGCCTCCATCTCATGCGGCGGATCCTCCATCCCGTTACCGGCGGCTGCATTGGCGGAAGTGACCAGCGACAGTCACCAATAGAGCAGACTCCACAATCGCACCGTCCAGGAAAGGCTCCTATGGGAACAGGCACTTCAACTGAGGAGGTTCATCGCTCACGCAACAGACGTTCGTTTGATCCAGCCGAGAGCGGCGAGTCCGACTGAGTCCGCAAGGACTATTCTCTATTCATTGTTCTATCCATCTGAACTCTTTATTTTTATGCTTTGTGTTGTTATTTGGCTGACCTCGATTTGGTTTCACACCAGGGATGGTGTAAATTAAGTCTGGGGGAAGCACTTGTTGTGTGCTGATACTCTATGTCTTTATTTCTGAGTCAGTCCCTATGTCATTTGGATTTTCTATTGAGTCAGTTTAGGATCGAGTCAGCTAAAACTCTTGTGGGAATTAGGACTTTGTGTTGTGATAATCTTTTAACCACCTCGTGCTCTAACTTTCTTATCCAGTGACCTTAGCAGTGATGAAAGACCTACACTTGGACCTGGAACACCCATGACTTATCTCATTTGATTCTCCAGAAGCTCTCAACCAATCAGGTTACACTGGATATACTCAACTCCACCTAACCTGAACCTAATCTTGACTGAAATTCTTCTTGTTATGGGCACTAGATCAGGGAAACGAGACTTACACTCAGGACTTCTTACTCCTTTTACCAATCTTGCTGATCCTGAGTGGCTAGCTCATCTTTAGCTAGTTCCCACCTTGCGCCGAAGCCTTTATTTTTACCCTCATGCATTCTGTTTTTCAGTATCATATGTGCAGATATGTACAAAAGGGTCAGAGAGGAAAGGATCGACGCAGCCTCTTACTCGTTAATGCCATACACTCAGAGAAGAGAGATCAAGCATGAAGATAACAGTCCGATGAGACCATGCTCTAACAAGAGAACAGTCTATGAGTGCATGTTCTAGCCAGAGGCATGAAGAGAACAGTCGATGAGACCATGCTCGAACAAGAGAACAGTCTATGAGTGCATGTTCTAGCCAGAGGCATGAAGAGAACAGTCGATGAGACCATGCTCGAACAAGAGAACAGTCTATGAGTGCATGTTCTAGCCAGAGGCATGAAGAGAACAGTCGATGAGACCATGCTCGAACAAGAGAACAGTCTATGAGTGCATGTTCTAACCAGAGGAACAATGGTGACCAGTGAGAAACAAAAGAATAGACAACCAGTGGCTGCGAAACATTCATTATGTTGCCTCTCCCTCGCAACCCCATCACCTTGTATGTAAAAAAAAATAAATAAATAATAATAATAATAATAATATATATAAACACACGCCACTGGGAAGGGAGCAAGGAGTTGGTACCAATTTTTAAGGAGTAGGCAAGGGAAGTCAAGAACTGAAGAACAGTCCCACGGTTGATCCGAAGGAGAGAACAACTGCACCTGTGAAGCAGAAATGAGTAAGGGCTGTGGACATCAATGGATCCGTCCTCTCATACTATTTTGCGCGATATCCTGCATCCACTTAAATTTGGTAGCCCCTAAATGTTGGGGTCAAAATCGGTCACAGCGGAATCAATGTCTGAAAGTCCGTAAAAATCAGCATGAACGTTTTTACGAAAAATAAATCCTAGAAAAAGATCTATTTTTACGAAGAATCTTGCGGAGAAAACACATTCACGAAAAATCGGAGAAAAACGAGAACAAGGATGCCGCGTAGCAACCAGCGCAAAAGCTGGTCGCTACGTAGCGACCGATCTCTCACCAAAGCTTGGTCGCTACGTAGCGTGCACGGTCGCTACGTAGCGTGCTCCGTCGCTACGTAGCGTGCTCCGTCGCTACGAAGCGTGCTCGGTCGCTACGTAGCGTGCTCGGTCGCTACGTAGCGTGCTCGGTCGCTACGTAGCGTGCTCGGTCGCTACGTAGCGTGCTCGGTCGCTACGTAGCGTGCTCGGTCGCTACGTAGCGTGCTCGGTCGCTACGTAGCGTGCTCGGTCGCTACGTAGCGTGCTCGGTCGCTACGTAGCGTGCTCGGTCGCTACGTAGCGTGCTCGGTCGCTACGTAGCGTGCTCGGTCGCTACGTAGCGTGCTCGGTCGCTACGTAGCGTGCTCGGTCGCTACGTAGCGTGCTCGGTCGCTACGTAGCGTGCTCGGTCGCTACGTAGCGTGCTCGGTCGCTACGTAGCGTGCTCGGTCGCTACGTAGCGTGCTCGGTCGCTACGTAGCGTGCTCGGTCGCTACGTAGCGTGCTCGGTCGCTACGTAGCGTGCTCGGTCGCTACGTAGCGTGCTCGGTCGCTACGTAGCGTGCTCGGTCGCTACGTAGCGTGCTCGGTCGCTACGTAGCGTGCTCGGTCGCTACGTAGCGTGCTCGGTCACACTCTTAGCTCCACCATGAAATAGTTTGTTCCTTACCTAGCCCTTCTACCCTGAATAGTGCCTGTGATGAGAAGCTCACGATGTTCTTAATTGAATTTAAGGAGTTCTGTCTCGATAGTGTACCCTTTTTCAGGTATGAGATACATAGTATGGAGCTGATTTTCGAACAGCGATCGTGGGTGTTCTGGTAAGGGTGTGCGGTCTGAGTCAATAGCTTGTATGGTTTTCTCCCTGTTCTTGAGGCTTGGCCTTGTTCGAGGACAAACATGGATCTAAGTCTGGGGGAATTGATATATGGTGTTTTTAATACCATTATATGTGTTCTTTGAGTTAATTCTCAGTCCTAATTCGTGCATATTTGATATCATTCCAGGTTTGAAGCAGGTGAAAGAGTAAAGAAGAGAGTGCCATGAAGGAAGAAGTCATTTTGGAATATCTAACGCATAACAGACAGTCGGATCAATCCGAAGGTTGTTCCCAAAGAGAGCAAGCGACTGACTATTCCGACTATTAAGGAAACCTCCAAGATTTCAGGGGTTTGCCCTAGATTTTCTCTCCTTTCTCTTTACCACTGGCGCCTCCTTATAAAAAGCCTATGCTATCATTTCTAATTTCTGACGCTAGTTTTGCAAGAGACCGAGAACTATTTTGAATTTAGCAACTTGAAAGGGAGAAGGCTTAATCTCTCATTTTCGCGAGAAGATCATCCTGAACTCTTGTTTTTCTACTTTATTTTATATGCAGTATTATTCAGGAATCACGTATGTGTCATCTTACTTTATGATTGAGTAGTCGGCTAAGCTTGCTTAGGGTTTTAGGGTGTCAATCGCATGAGCTAAACGTAAATAAGTGATTTTAACTGTTCTTCATTCATATTGTTCTTACTGCTTGCATTGAATTGATCCCTTAATTTTCGATCTCTTGTTTAATCACCTAGCTAACCGCTTAGGATATAAATTGACATATATTGAATGAGCTTCATATCCCTAATCAGCGAGAGTAGATATTAGGGTATTAAGTGAACTAATCGGACATGATCTCTAAGGCTCTTGTTCCAAGTGAGAGCTTAGGACTCAAGACGGATCAGCAAAGGGAACAAGTCCACGATAGTGGAATGTTCTAGCCGAGTGATCCGAGTTCTAGACTGCACCTCATTGCACTTGAATAGTTGTTTGGTTCCGCATTGACACACGATGAACAACCCTAAGCTGGCTTTCATTTAAATCGAATTTGAATCTCAAGGTATTTTAGTTACTTGCGTCACCATTGATTTTAAAACTCCACTTGTTTCCCAGCTTAATATTGAACTCATAAGAGTAAAGAGTAAACTGGTCCTCTGGATTGAATCACAAATATTACAATTACCACTTTTAACTTGACAGAAGCAAAGACCTATTTCTAGTAGTCGGCTAAGCTTGCTTAGGGTTATAGGGTGTCAATCGCATGAGCTAAACACAAATAAGTGATTTTAGATGTTCTTCATTCATATTGTTCTTACTGCTTGCATTGAATTGATCATTTAATGTTCGATCTCTAGTTTAATCACCTAGCTAGCCGCTTAGGAGATAAATTGACATATATTGAATGAGCTTCATATCCCTAATCAGCGAGAGTAGATATTAGGGTATTAAGTGAACTAATTGGACCTGATCTCTAAGGCTTGCTATCGCGTCTTGTTCCAAGTGAGAGCGTAGGACTCAAGACCGATCAGCAATGGGAACAAGTTCACGATAGTGGATTGTTCTAGCCGAGTGATCCGAGTTCTAGACTGCACCTCATTGCACTTGAATAGTTGTTTGGTTCCACATTGACACCCGATGAACAACCCTAAGCCGGCTTTCATTTAAATCGAATTTGAATCTCTAGGTATTTAAGTTACTTGTCACCATTGATTTTAAAACCCCACTTGTTTCCCAGCTTAATATTGAACTCATAAGAGTAAAGAATAAACTGGTCATCTGGATTGAATCTTAAATATTACAATTACCACTGTTAACTTGACAGTAGCAAGGACCTATTTCTAGTGTATCAGGCCGCTCCTTCCTTGGGCCTGAATCTCCTTCTAAAGTCGGGTACTCGCAGATGGACGGGCTGAGAAACCTCTGACTTGTAAAATTCCTAACTTTCTGGTCCGTGAAGCTTCTCTTGAAATTTGAAGCCTCAATGACTCCTTTATGAGTTCGACTTCTTGTAAAATTGGTTTCATAGACAAATTATTTCTTGTTGTTGAGATAGACTCCTTGGACTGATTGTTTGTCGCTGGTGTCTCCTAGGTGGCCGGTTTGGGAGGTTTGGTGAGACTCTAGCTGAACCACGGATTTTAGGACTACAACATCCCCTCCCTCTTGACAAGGTTTCGACCTCAAAACTGTATAACCTGGACCAAGATAGAACGAATCAGCTTTCTTTCTCTTTTGATATTCTAGAGCCTAACCTTTGTATTGTTTCGGTTTGGGAATGGGTTCTGCATCAGGTAGTTCTCCTTTGAGAAGATAGGAAAGGATCACGCCTCTGCTCTTGACATGGTCATTTTTTTTCTTCTAGAGTTGATGGTGCTCCATACTTCTGGTACTCTCGTTGTTGGCAATCTTTGAGGCTGATTCTCCTAGCATCAAAAGAGTATCCAGTGGGATTTCTTTGAAGCTTTCCTCTTTGCAACCTGAAACAATTTCAACATTCTGGACAAAAAGCAAGTGCATTATACTTGTGTTTGGAAACTGATAAACATAATGTGAAAGTTCCAGTCTTACTTTGATAGCTTCTACAACTTGAAGAATGATTTTCTTCTTTGGACAACTTATGTTGCTTAGCTGCCTTTCTTGCACATTTTTGCTTTGGCTGGTATGACCATCTTTTTGTAATACATCAGCTCGGTTTTTATGTCCTTCTTGACTGATCCCTGGATCAAAACAACTTGGCAAAGACAAGTGTATTATACAAGAATTTGGAACAACAAATCAGATTGAATAAAACAATCATTCATCTTAAACAATTCAGTGTTATTTTCTAGTGATGTTTCTTTCAATACTTGTTTAGTTGAACTAACTACAGAAAAGTGTCCAATTTTATGAAATCTAAAATATGTCTGATCTTTCAGAATTTTAGAATTAGAAGACATACCTTGGCTTGATGTTTCCTCCTCTTTTGGGACAAAAATCTCTTTACTCCTTGGACATAATTCTTTGAGAACTTTTGATTCCAACAAGGATGTGGAGGCCGGTTTCTGTTGGACTTCAAGACATGTCTTAACATTCTTGGACAAAGACAAGTGACTCATACCAGTAGGAGATAAGTCGTAAACCAAATTATCAAATATAGGACTTACCTTAGCCTTTACTTGAACACTTTCATGTTCCAGTTTTGGAGTCGGCTTGTACAACATGTTCTGGCCGAGGTATTTAGTCTCCTTCACTGTCACTGGCACGTCATTCTTCTGACCTCTGTGGTTTTGGAACTTCTCTACAAATTCCTTGTGCATTTGGACTTTGAGGTCTCTCCAACCTAACACTTGTTGAGTGTTCTCCTTCAGCCACCATTGGTAGGCATTCCTAGTAAAGGCTTGGACAGCTTGTGGCAGCCTCTTTTCCTTTGGAATTTTATGGGACAGCACCCCTTATCCATGTTCATTTCCCATCTTAGATACACCTCTGGGTTCCTTCTTAAACCTGAAAACAAGGTGTCAGGTGTATAAGCACAACTTGTGATTACTTTCCTCTTTTGGCCGATTGGTGTATATGGGTCTCTCCATGAGGGGTCTGGTGGTTTTGGACCAATATTCTCAGGTTCAGGTGGATCTCCAAATCTTC
Source organism: Brassica oleracea var. oleracea (assembly GCF_000695525.1). NCBI lineage: Eukaryota > Viridiplantae > Streptophyta > Magnoliopsida > Brassicales > Brassicaceae > Brassica > Brassica oleracea. The sequence continues at coordinate 456,977 of NC_027753.1, read as the reverse complement.
TTTCTCCTTGCTGTGGTCGTTGGCCTTGTGTCTTGTTTCTTTTCTCCAACTAAGCAATCGGATCTTTTACTTTCTTTAAAGCTGCCAATAGAGTTTGGTTTTCCTTGAGAAGTTGGCTCTGGGTTTCTCCTGCCATGGCTTCCAGAAAACAATTTCAAAGATCAAGTGAAAAATAGGGAAGTGCTGGTCGAACAGATAAAACAAATGAATTAATGCAAACTTAGACTAAACTGAGAAATATGCAAATATGAACCAAAAATGATATAAACTAAGATGCAATTTTGTTTTTTGGTTTTCTGAATGCAATTTCGAATTGGAAGAATATGATATGATAATAAACACAAATGAAAATAAATATGGAAGGAAAAACTAGCAATGATTTTTTATTTTATTTTTCTTAATATGCAAACAATTTAAATATGCAAACTAAAAACTATGCTATTAATTTTTTTTCTTTTAATTCAGGCACGAAATGGATCAACTAATATGATATGAAACAATAACTAGAATGATTTTTTTAAACAAATTGTTTTGAAGGATATGCAAACAAAGAAAACAATTTCAAAATGGCAATTTTTATGGGATTTTCGATTATGGAAAAAACAACAAAGGAAACTAACAAAAATTTCGAAACTAAGTGCAAGTAACATGAATCAAACACATATTTCTTTTTCTTTTTCGTGGTTTTAAAATATGATGAAGAACACAAAAATGCAGAAACAAAATTTGAAACAAAAAGACAGTTTTTATGGATTTTCGGTTTTAGATAAAAACAAATTCAAGCAAAATGAATGACACAAGGATAGAGTGAACCTGATTCACGAGATTGAGCTCTGATACCAAAATGTTGTAGGCATAGGGGGGTAACCCACGAATTGATAGAGGCTGGAACCAAGCTGTAACCGGAGATACGCCCTAGTGGTCGATAGCAATGGAATCCGGCTTGTAAACCTGAAACAAATGGAAAATGAATGAGATGCTGATGTTACTAAAAATGAAATGAAAGAGTAAGGATAGATAAGTCGGAATTAATCTGTTGGATGTGTATCACTCTCAGCTTGATCAAGGAATGAACTTGAAGTAGATTTGCGGATGAAGGTTTAATTGAATCTCTCAATCTTGTGGAATGATGGAACGAAGTGATTGACTCTCTCAATCTGTGTACTGAGCTTTTTTTATTTGCACAAACAAACTAGACTCACGAAATCAATAGAACAACAAAGAATCTCTCCTTGAATCCTAAAGACTGATATTTTATACAAAGAATAATCTTTGATAAAAACTGAATAAACTTTTTATTAACTTGGTGACTGAGGGTGATTTCTACAATGGACTACTAGGAGCTTATAAAATTCTCAGATACAAAGGTTCTAACATTCTAAAAAAAGAAGGAAACAAATCAAGAAAAGTAACAAAATCGGAAACTAGCCGTTGGAGCCTTTTATGGGATTTGGCTCCAAATGAGAAACTTGATTATTCTTGAACCTGTACGGTTTGAGAGGATAAAGAGAGCTTCCTTGGGACCTTCTTGGATGCTTGATAGGTGCTGATCTCATCCATAGCTTGATAGGAAAAGAGCTGTTGGACATTAATGTCGGTTTGCTCCATATAAGGCAGGTTGGTGTAAATGAGGATACTCCTGATCCAATGTTGGCTTGTGCATGGTATGAACTTGTAGAACTCCTGTTGGACGCCTATGATGTCATCTCCTGATAAGTTGAAATGATCTCCTGGTCGCCAATGTCTGGTTTGATGCTGATTGAACCGATTGCCTCTGAATGGCTGGAGGACGGATGGAAGATCTGTTCTCGTAGTACTGATTTGGCCTTTTGTAATCAGCTAATGTCCTCGGTCTAGCAGCATCATCTGCTGCTTGATCAGCTGCAATATCACGGATTACATCCCCCTGATCATCTATCTTCTGACATGCTGCATTACGCAGATGACCCTCCTGGTCATGCAGGTTTCCAGTCGCGTCCTGAATTAGAACTATAGTCGCAACCATTTCTCTCGGCTCAGTATCGATCGATATCCGAAGTGGAATGTCGATCGATGTCGGGTGGGTATGGGCGGTCGACGGAAGAGTAGTCTCGGTCGACGGTGGAAGACGAGTGTCATCGACGAACGGGTGCTGTTGTCGATCGATGCGGTGCATTTTTCTCTGCGGATGAGCGTTCTAAGTGTGCAGGATCTGAAAAGAGCAGTGTTTGTTCCTTGTTGCTTCTGGTACTGCTAGGTATGCACCTGAAAAGAGAAGAAAAAGATTTATCAGTTTTTTGCAAGTAACAAAAACCTAGACTAAACCTAACTAAACTTGATCTATTAGCGACTGAAGCTCTCCGGCAATGGCGCCAAATTTGATATCACTCAAACTACTATAAGTGATTTGTACTCTCTCAAATAAGAAGTCGAGTTGCAGTACTTAGGAATCGAATTCACGGGGAGCTAAGGCACACAATAGATCTACTAGTTATGTGGTTAAGCTAGGCAAACAAGTTTAAATGTAAATAGCAAGGTTGTGAACAAGTAATTGTTTGATTGATTGATTGGGGTTTTAAGACATATATGGAGAGCGTTAGACTTAGGGTTTCTATTCAGACAATCAGGATTATAGAGATATAGATACTAAGCATATAATAGATATTCTAGAACTCAAACAATAAGAATAGTCGATCAACTTTCGTATTTTTAGACTATCTATCACCGGATCTAGGACCTCAGATGTCGCTTGTTGGTCCTGAGAAAGTGTAGATCGATTCCAACAACGGGGTGTCAATTGATACACCTTTCAGCCCGTCGATCGATACAACTAATGAGTTGCCGATCGATGAACCTTCCAAGGAGTGTTACGCACGGGTTTCACGTGTTCACTAGGTTTAGCTATATCAGCTTCTGCTTGTCTCTAACAATCCTAGCACAATCTAAACTAATTCAGACAGAAAACCAAGCTTCCACTTGCGCCCTCATATCTATAGGCAAAGTCTTAGTTAGCTACTCTAGAACACATGCATTAAGAACAATTTAATTGACGGGTATCCTAACACTTAGCAATTCTATATTTTGGGCTAATCCTTCATGAATATCTGAACCCTAAATCTAACAAGTAGAACTACTCAGACATAGCTAAGCAATTCATCACAAAGAGATATGAAAACTACATAAATAGAATAGAGTAGAAAACTGGAGTTCCAATCAAAAATCTCTCAAGGAGTTGTTGGATCTTCTATCCAAACCTAAGACTCTAAGTATTTTTTCTGTATAAAAGTAAGAAAGCATGTGTTGCCTAAAACAATGGCAGAGCACATAAATATTAGGTTAAAACTCGTCAAGGGTAATCTGGTAGTTCTTTTGAGACTTGGGCTTAAAGTCGGTTGGAACCAATCTGGCCTCTGTGCGCTTCCCCGTCAATCGATAACACAGAGTGTGTGTCGATCGATTATCATCCTCGATCATCTATCGCTAGGCTGGTCGATGGTCAGCTACGAGTCTTTATCATTTTATCTCCAAAATGCACCAAAGTCACCACTTTCCTCCAAATCACTCCAAAACCTGAAAACATACTGAAAAGACTCCAAAACAACTATAATGTATTTAAAAACACCTATATACCATGGCTAAAAATGGGTAAAATCCATGATATATCAATGTTCTACAACAAACATTGTAGAAGGCGAATAATAGTTTTGTTAGCTGAGAAATATTTTTTTATGACTATTTCTATATTTATCCTTGAATTTTTTTATTTTAAGTAATGTTAGTGATATATTGTGTTTTGATATATTATTAAGCATCTATTTTAGTCATTTTAGGTGTTAAAATATTGAATTTAGGTGTCATTGGGAGTTGCATATCTACATTTGGTCAAAAACGAGGAGAAATCTGCATTATTGTAAAGTTATGAACCAAAGTGAAAATATGCAAAAGAGCAGGGACTAGTTTTGTAAAAACAAGAAAAGATGGATCCTCAGATGTCGCGAAATTTCATTGATCGAACTGAGAAGACCCAACCGCTCGATTCATCATGCTCGAACCCCAGCACTCGATCCAGCCCGAGATGGACAAATCGATCTCTTACTTAAGACCGTTCTGCTCGATTTAAACTTGAGATCAACTTTTTCAAACTCATTATTACTTTGTTGCTGACGTTCTGAAACGTGTATCGATCGACTATCAATAGATAGTATCTATCGACACTTTCTCAAGATCAAAAAACGATAGTTGAGATCTGAGATCTAGACAATAGATAGTCTAAACAAACGGAAGTTGATAGATTATTATTTAGTTTGAGTTCTAGAATATCCAATATACAACCCTAGCTTCTATACTATTATAATCCTGATTACCTGAATAGAAACCTTAAGTCTAACGCTTCCTCATATTGTTTAAAAAACCTCAATCCAAGCAACTGAATAATTTCCTTGTTCACTTTGCAATTTACTATTTACATTATAACCTAGCTTAATCATAAATTGTTTAGATCTATTGTGTGCCCTAGCTCCTTGTGGTTTTGATCCCTAAGTACTGCAATTGAACCTCTTCTTTGAGAGAGTAAATCACTCCTTAGGGTAATTTGAGTGATATTACAATGCATGTGAATTCGCATCCCAACCATTCAATGATTATTGTATGGTAACGGAATTGAAGTTGAACATTATGTCGCTCATGCTCATACTCAAAATGGTTTGGCTGAATCTTTAATTAAGTGTCTGCAGTTGATTGCAAGACCATTGATCGTGAGATCAAAACTTCCAACTTATGTATGGGGACATGATATTTTGCATGCATAAGCACTCATTCAGATTAGACCGAGTGCATACCATAAGTATTTCCCCCTCTATTAGTGTTTGGTCGAGACACATTTCCTATTTAAGAAACTTTGGTTGTGCGGTACAAAAATGGGACCACAAAGAAGATTGAAAATATGTGTTGGTTGTGATTCTCCATCAATTATACGATACCTAGAACCACAGACTGGTTTAAAAATGCATATTTTGCCGATTCTCATTTTGATGAGAAAGTATTCCTAGTTCTTGGGGGACAAAACAAAAATGTAGAAAATGATATCAAAGGAATTGTACATTCGTTGTTATATCTTGATCCGCCTACTAAAGAGTCAGAACTAGAAGTACGACGAATTATGCACTTACAAAGTATAGCTAATCAGCTACCTGATGCATTTTCGGATACCAAGATAGTAATAAAATCTCATATACCAGCTGCAAATGCTCTTGCTTGTATCAAAATATCAAATGACCAAGGCAAGGCAGATGGTACACATGAGTCTAAAACACGCTTGAAGCGTGGAAGACCTGCTGGTTCTAAGAATAAAAATCCTAGAAAACAAAAGGATGTCGAGATATATGACACACCCAAAATATCATAAAGTATTTTGGAATAAACAAATAATAAGGATACTGACAAAATTGAGTATCATGAGGCACAAAGTAATCATGAAATTTCTATCAACTACATCCACAATAAGAAGATATGGAAAATCAATGAAAAGGATGATGTTGATGATGTTTTCTCATATATTGTGTCAAGTGAAATAAATGAGGAAGTCGATGATCCAAAACCGAAATCTGTTTATGAATGTCAAAGGAGACATGATTGAAAAAAAATGAAAAGATGCAATACAAACCAAACTCAATTCTCTTAATAAGCGAGAAGTATTTGGATCTACTACCTCACACCTGCAGATGTGAGACCAGTTAGATACAAGTGGGTTTTTGTCAGAAAGCAAAATGAGAAAAATGAGGTTACGAGATACAAAGCTCGCCTTGTGGTCCAGATTTTTTCTCAAAGACATGTAATTGATTATGAGGAAACGTATTCTCCTGTTATCGATGCAATCACGTTTAGATTCCTGATGAGTTTAGCAGCTGATAAAAATCTCGAGATGCGTCTCATGGATGTTGTTACAGCCTATCTATATGGATCATTAGATAATGATATCTATATGAAAGTTCCTGAAGGATTTAAAATGCCAGAAGCATTAAATTCCAAACCTAAAGAGTTATGTGCAATAAAATTGCAAAGATCATTATATGGGTTAAAGCAATCTGGACGTATGTCTCAGTGAGCATTTAACAAAAGAAGGATATGTGAATGATCCTATATGCCCATGTGTTTTCATAAAGAAAACAACATCCAGATTTGTGATAATCGCGGTGTATTGTTGATTATCTTAATATTATCGGAACTTAAAAAAAAATACAAAAGGCATCAGACTATCTCAAAGGAGAATTTGAGATGAAAGATCTCGGGCAGACGCAGTACTGTCTTGGCCTACAAATGGAGCATTCTCAAAATGGTATATTTGTGCATCAATCCACATACACTAAAAGAGTTTTGAAACAGTTTAACATGGATAAATCTACTCCTCTTCGCACCTTAATGGTCGTTAGATCATTTAATATTGAAAGTGATCCATTTCAACCACCTGGAAAAAAATGAAGAGATACTTGGTCCGAAAGTACCATAACTAAGTGCAATTGGAGCACTGATGTACCTTTCAAATTGTACACGACCTGATATATCATTTGTTGTTAATCTTTTTGCGAGGTTCAGCTCATCTCCCACACGGAGACATTGGAGTGGAATTAAACATATTTTATCTTCAAGGGACCATTGATTTGGGCTTGTTTTACCCTACAGATTTAAAAGGTCAAATGGTTGGTTTTGTAGATGCAGGATATCTTTCAGATCCACAAAAATTCTGATCGCAAGCAGGATACGTTTTCACGATCGGAGGCACTGCTATATCTTGGCGTTCTCAGAAACAAACGCTCATGGCTACTTCTTCAAATCATGCTGAGATTATCGCGCTCCATGAAGCAAGTAAAGAATGTGTATGGCTAAGATCAATAAACCGACACATCTTTTCAAGCAATGAGATTGACAAAAATACTGAGCCAACTATTATGCATGAAGGTAATGCGGCATGTGTTGCTAAAACAAAGGAAATATATATCAAAAGCGATATAACGTAACATATTCATCTGAATTTTTTCTCATATACTCAAGGGCTCGAGAAGAATAAAGAGATTGAAGTAAGATATGTCTAACCATGCGACAATGCAGCCGACCTCTACACAAAAGCACTTCCTACATCGGTATTAAGAAAACATGTTCATAACATTGGAATGTGTTATCAGAAGGATCTATGACTACTTATTCAAGGGGGAGCTTAAGTGGTTGTACTCTTCTTTTTTTTTTGTCATCAATGTTTTATTTTAAAAACGGTCGAAGCCCATTTTCTTACACAAACCCCAACGGGCCGAACAAACATACATCTGGGCCTAAAGCCCAATACATAGTGACCGACACTGTCCAAGTCTATCAACATGTGTCTACGCACTACCTTCATCTTGTCTCACCGGTTCCGCCGGAGAAGGATCGGCGGTAACGCCGGATATTCTAACCACGGAGAGATACATCGGATAAACCGAGATCTCATCCGACTCCTTGCTAACCACCACTGGATATTTCATCCCGAGACTCTAACCGCTTCTTTTCTCTCTTGACCGTCGCACCATCATCGGAGGACAACAACCATCTCCGATAACACGCCCTCACAACCACACACCAGACATGACGACGACAAACACCAAAACATAAAAAACAGAAACATAAACTAGTAAACATAACCCGCAAGATACGGGGATCCAAAACCGACAGAGCAAACCAAAGAAGGCTTCTACCCTTCGGAAACTGAAGCCGACGAAGACGGAGCTAAACGAGCCTCCGCTTCCCGGGAACTTGAGCCGGCGTCGACAGATCTGAGAAAGCCTCTGCTTCCCGGAAGAAAGCCGGCGACGACGAAGCTAGGGTAGCCTCCATCTCCCGGAACCATAAGCTTGAACATGCAACCCGAATAAACGCACCGTTGTGAAAAAAAGGGGGATCCGGCGACGGCACGGTCGCTCACACGCCGCCCGACCGCCGGATCAAACTTTCTCTTTCTTTGTCTCCTCCTCCTCTTCTTTTGTGGTTGTACTCTTTTCACCTTACTATAGTTTTTTCCATTGGATTTTCCTGAAAAGGTTTTTTAATGAGGTAACAAAGATATTAAACAAAAAATGATAGTGACACTGGTCTCAAAGGGAAAAGTGTTATAAATGTGATGAAACACAATGTCAAGAATCTACGCACCGAAGTTTGACATTTTCGTGTGAATACTTACTTTGTGGAGCCCACCGTTACATGCACGCACAATAGTTTTTTCTTTTTCACTTCTATATAAAAATTGTTTCGATCAATTGTAATAAACTATATCTTCTTCCTTTTATAACATATTCTCTTTCATTATCATCTTGTATCAGTATTATCATCTTTCTACTGGTATAAAATTTCGTCTTTATTTAAATTTTCCGTTACCATAAAAATATAATGTTATGAACAATGTGGATTGCTAGGAACCAATGGCCAAGACCGTGGCCCATAGAGAGAGAGAGAGACCGCGGCCCAAGAGGAGAGGGAGTTGGCCGCCTCTTGTATATCATGTTTCCATTTATCTTTCATGTTTATCTTTAGGAGATTTTCCTTTTCCCTTTAGGATAATGATTTGTATACTTTTCTTTTATCTGATTCTTGTAATCCCTATATAAGGGAACACTTTGATTCAGTAATAAGACACAGAACAATCGATTTCCCCAATTGTTCACAACACGTTATCAGCACGATCGTTTCTAGATCCCTGAGACAAACCCGAATCTCTCTCTAACCTAAAACCGGCGACCACAAACCTAAAACCAAAAAACCTAGTCTTGTTCTTAGTTCATCCAAGAACTCAGGAGACCCAGCTCAGCTTCTCAGATCACGTTCCAGATCAGAAGAACCGCAATCCAACTCGCGACCAAACCTAAGACGCGATCGACCCGATCTCCGCGCAGCTCGCAGCCGAGACGCAATCCAGCTCGCGATCGAACCCGAACCTCGCGACCAGCCCGAGACGATCCGATACCCGATCAGCTCACAGCCGATACATTCCCAGCCGCGATCGACTCCATCCGCGACCCGATAGGAGGCAGCAGACGTCCGATCATCTAAGCTCGAAGTCTCTTCCATTCTCTGGTGGTCCGGTTCATAATCCCCTACGAAACTAAGGTATAAACACAATCTGAGAACCTAGAACAGTAAGAACCCTAATTCCATCATTATGGAAACAATGTCTTGATGAAACCCTAAAAGAAACCCTAAGATTAAAATCGACAATCTCCTAAACTAGAAACATAAATTGATTCCAATTAGAACCTGATTGTATGTTGATTGATTGAATCTGAAACTTGGCAAACCCTAATCAAGGAATCGAAAAAAACCCTAAACCCTAAAAGAACCTAGTGTCCGATTTCATGATTGATCTTATTTGATTTCCGATTTGATTTGAGGTTTAGGATTGTTTAGATTGCTTGAATCAATCTGTCTGAACATACAAATACTTAAGGCCTTGAAACCTTAAACATAAGTTGATAGAACTTTAAAGATTGAAACCCTAGGAATCATAAGAATGCTTAAATCGTTTTGCATAAATCCGAACATGGTATTGCATTCACAAACTGATCGGCCAGTATATAGAAAACACTTGATCTCGAATCTGATTGCATTAAAACTCATATGGCCGTGTGGCATTAATCCTCCTGGTACATGTAGAATTGAACTTTAGGATTGATTGCACCATGGTAAATTTAGAATTGCATAACCGAACCTATTGATTGATCATATAGCCGTGCGGCTTGCTTGATAGCACCATGGTCGATTAAAAATTGTTTGAACATCATAAATGCATAAGACGTGTTGTGGCCGAGCTTGCTTATATCATGCGGCCACGTGATCCCATTGTGAATCTAATGTCTTATATGATAATGTGGATCAGATGTCGAAAATAGCAAACAGAGACTATGCAGCCCTTAATCTCTCTGGAGACAATTACTTGCAGTGGGCGCTAGACACAAGGATTAGTCTCAAGTCCAAGGGACTCGGTGATACTATCATCGAGGACAGCAATGAGAATGAAAAGAATAGATACAGGGCCATATGTTATATGCGCCATCATCTCATTGAAGGTCTTAAGGATCAGTACATGACGATTGAGAATCCATTGGATCTTTGGAATGCTCTAAAGCGCAGATATGATCACCAAAAGATGGTGTTGCTTCCAAAGGCAAGGCACGACTGGATGCATCTCAGACCAAGATAGGAAACCATACGGCTATGGCCGTGGTGGGTACAGGGGACGTAGGCGTGACAATCATAACGGTCGAGACAACCACTTGGCCGGCCGAAGAGGAAACCACAATAACCGTGGTCGTGGTTCCAATTATGGTCGGGGCCGAGGGAGTTATGGCCGTGGACGAGGTGGTATATCCAAACCATCTTACACGTCCAAGTCTTTATGTCACATATGCGGGATGGACAATCATTGGGCCAAGAACTGCAGAACTCCAAAACACTTGTGCGAACTCTATCAAGAGAGTATCAAGAACAAGAACCCGGAGGCAAACATGATCCAAGAAAACTGTCATGATGACAAAGGATATGGATATGATGCTGATGATGAATCCGACAGGGATAACAAAGATGACCAAATGGATTTTGAGACATCTGACTGTCTAAAGGACTAGTTTTTTCGAATCACATTGTCTTATTGCTTTATGTCTTTGATTTGGTGTTTTTATTTTATGAAAACATTTATAATAAAAGTTTTTGAAGACCTTACAAAGTCTCTAAAGTCTAGTAAATTTTACTTATAGAAATGAATGATGAGATGAGTATACTTGTGGTGGATAGTGGCACAAGTCATACGATCCTTAGAGACAAAAGGTATTTCATGAATCTCACATTGCAAAGTGCAAAGGTACAAACCATTGCGGGTGAGGCCAGCCTGATTGAAGGTCACGGCCAGGCCTATGTGATGATGCCCAAAGGCACTCACCTAGAGATCAAAACCGCCCTGTATTCCCCAAGCTCTAGAAGAAGCTTATTGAGTTTTAAAGACATAAGGTTGAACGGTTTTCACCTTGAAACATGGGAAGAAGGAAACAAAGAATTCCTTAACATAACTTTGATCACCAAAGGCAATAAAAAGATCCTAGAGACCATGCCCGCAATGTCTACTGGTCTTTACTATGCACGGATCAGTATGGTCGAGGCAAATACCTCAGAACTATTCACTTTATGGCATAACCGGCTTGGCCATCCCGGAACAGAAATGATGCGAAAATTGATGATGAATTCACAAGGGCACACGTTTAAAGGAGTGATCCCACGAAATCTCACATGTGCTGCATGTGCACGAGGGAAACTCATAACTAGGCCATCACCAGCCAAGGTTAATAAAGAAACCTTAAACTTTCTGGAAAGAATCCAAGGGGACATATGTGGACCGATACACCCACCTTGTGGGACGTTTAGATATTTCATGGTCCTCATTGATGCATCGACCAGATGGTCGCATGTATGTCTGTTGTCCACTCGGAACTTAGCCTTTGCACGGCTGCTTGCTCAGATGATAAGGCTGAGAGCACATTTTCCAGACTTTCCACTCAAGACTATACGTCTAGATAATGCTGGTGAGTTCACGTCCCAGGCGTTTAATGAATACTGTATGTCCATGGGGGTAAGAGTAGAACACCCCGTGGCACATGTCCATACACAGAACGGCTTGGCCGAATCTTTCATTAAACGTATCCAGCTGATAGCCCGTCCATTACTTATGAAGTCTAAACTTCCGGTATCAGCATGGGGACATGCGGTTTTACATGCTACGGAACTGATTCGCATCAGGCCATCTAGTGAGCATAGATATTCACCATCCCAATTACTTACGGGTCATGAGCCAGACGTGTCCCACATCAAAACATTTGGATGTGCCGTCTACGTTCCAATTACTCCACCACAGAGAACTAAGATGGGACCGCAGAGGAGGATGGGAATATACGTAGGATATGAATCCCCAAGTATTATAAAGTATCTTGAGCCAACAACCGGTGATTTGTTTAAGGCCAGATACGAAGACTCACACTTTGATGAGTCCACATATCCGTCCTTAGGGGGAGATAACAGCCGGTTGATAACAAAAGAAATAGAATGGTTTAGACCATCGACATCTTGGCAAGATCCTCGGACTAAAGATTGTGATTTAGAAGTCCAGAAGATAATACATCTTCAAGAGCTAGCTAATAGATTGCCAGATACATTTGCTGACCCAAGTAGAGTGACAATATCACACATCCCGGCTTGTAATGCACCTGTAAGATTAGACGTCCAAGATGGACAATGTCAAGTGGCTACAGAGTCTAGGCAACGTCTAAAACGTGGCAGACCAATTGGTTCCAAAGACAAACAGCCTCGGAAATCCAAGAAAGGTGCTGGATCCGAGAGCATTAAGAAAACCGTCCAGGACATAGATGGAACGGTCGAGCCAACCATGACGGTTGAGCCGAGTGAACCGTCCACACCCGATGATCCGGTCGTTCCTCCAAGTGAGGTCCGGGACGCTGGACTTCACGGGACACCAGAACCGGACAATCAAGAGATCTCTATAAACCATGTGATGTCTGGAAAACAATGGAACAGAAAAGATATCAACGTTGATGATTTATTTGCATACAAGGTAGCACTTGAGATCATGGATAAAGATGAGGATCTAGAACCCACGTCCATACAAGAATGCATGCTAAGATCGGATTGGATCAAATGGAAACAAGCTATAAACGTGGAGTTAGAGTCATTAAGAAAGAGAGGCGTTTTTGGCCCTATAATCTTGACACCTAGAGATGTCAAACCAGTGGGATACAAATGGGTCTTTGTAAGGAAGAGAAATGAGAAAGGAGAAGTAGTGAGATACAAAGCACGGCTTGTAGCACAAGGATTCTCGCAAAGACCAGGAATAGACTTTGAGGAAACTTATTCCCCTGTGGTGGATGCGACTACATTGAGATACTTAATCAGTCTGGCCGTGAGAGAGAGCATAAAGAAGCCGGCCGAGGAAGCACTCGGACCGGACGTGCATTACTTAAGTGCCATTGGGGCCTTAATGTACTTAGCTAGTCATACTAGACCGGACATAAGCTTTGCCGTGAGCTTGCTATCCAGATTTGGATCATGTCCGACCTTAAGGCATTGGAACGGTGTGAAACATTGGTTTGTTCTATACCAACCGGCAAGGAGAGAACATGGTCGGATATGCAGATGCTGGGTACTTATCTGACCCTGAACCGGACAACCAAGAGATCTCTATAGACCATGTGATGTCTGGAAAACAATGGAACAGAAAAGATATCAACGTTGATGATTTATTTGCATACAAGGTAGCACTTGAGATCATGGATAAAGATGAGGATCTAGAACCCACGTCCATACAAGAATGCATGCTAAGATCGGATTGGATCAAATGGAAACAAGCTATAAACGTGGAGTTAGAGTCATTAAGAAAGAGAGGCGTTTTTGGCCCTATAATCTTGACACCTAGAGATGTCAAACCAGTGGGATACAAATGGGTCTTTGTAAGGAAGAGAAATGAGAAAGGAGAAGTAGTGAGATACAAAGCACGGCTTGTAGCACAAGGATTCTCGCAAAGACCAGGAATAGACTTTGAGGAAACTTATTCCCCTGTGGTGGATGCGACTACATTGAGATACTTAATCAGTCTGGCCGTGAGAGAGAGCATTGATTTGCGCCTAATGGATGTAGTTACAGCATACCTGTACGGACCACTGGACAATGAAATACATATGAGAGTTCCAGAGGGTATTGAGCTCAAAGATAAGAAAGGTTCTCGAGAACAACATTGCATTAAGCTGAACAAAGCTTTATATGGCTTAAAACAGTCAGGTCGAATGTGGTATAACCGGCTATCCGAGTACCTAACCAAAGAGGGTTATAAGAACGATCCAATAAGTCCATGTATATTCATAAAGAAATTTGACAGAAAGGGCTATGTTATAATATCTGTCTACGTGGACGACCTGAACATAATAGGAACCTCTGGAGAAATTTCCCAAACCGTCGAATGTCTAAAGAAAGAATTCGAAATGAAAGACTTAGGGAAAACTAAGTTCTGTTTGGGATTACAGTTTGAGTATAAAGCAAATGGCATCCTTGTGCATCAAGAAACTTATACAGAAAAGATACTCAAGCAATTCAATATGGACCAGGCACACCCCTTACCGTGTCCTATGGTCGTGAGGTCCTTAGACCTTGAGAAGGATCCATTCGGACCTAAGAAACCGGACGAGGAAGCACTCGGACCGGACATGCCTTACTTAAGTGCCATTGGAGCCTTAATGTATTTAGCTAGTCATACTAGACCGGACATAAGCTTTGCCGTGAGTTTACTATCCAGATTTGGATCATGTCCGACCTTAAGGCATTGGAATGGTGTGAAGCATCTGTTCAGATATCTGAAAGGAACAAAAGACCTTGGTTTGTTCTATACCAACCGGCCAGGAGAGAACATGGTCGGGTATGCAGATGCTGGATACTTATCTGATCCACACCAGGCTAGATCTCAGACAGGATATGTGTTTACGCATAGTGGAGCCGCAATATGCTGGCGTTCAACAAAGCAAACCTTAGTTGCTACATCGTCCAATCATGCCGAGATCATAGCAATGTATGAGGCAAGCCGTGAGCTTGTTTGGTTGAGGAGCATGACCGGCCATGTCTTGAAAGAGAGTGGTCTGTCCGTGGGACAAGAGAAAGAGGAGCCAATGATCATCTACGAGGACAATGCAGCGTGCATAGCTCAGCTCAAGGAAGGACACATCAAGGAAGACAGGACCAAGCACATCCTGCCCAAGTTCTTTTTCACCCACGACTTGCAGAAGGCAAAGGAGGTTCAAGTAGTCCAAGTCCGATCAAGCGACAACTCAGCCGACCTTTTCACCAAGTCTCTGCCAACCTCAACGTTCAGGAAGCTGGTTCATCAGAAAGGGATGCGCCGCCTGAAGGACCTGCCGTGATACCTTCATCAGGGGGAGTGTCATGCGTTGTACTCTTTTTCCTATCTACGGTTTCCATTTTTCCCACCTTGGGTTTTTGGTTTTCCTAGAAAGGTTTTAACGAGGCAACATCGTGCATGATACGAGCCCATATGGTTCTAGCATCCAAGGGGGAGTGTTATGTACAATGTGGATTGCTAGAAGCCAATGGCCAAGACCGAGGCCCATAGAGAGAGAGAGAGACCGCGGCCCAAGAGGAGAGAGAGTTGGCCGCCTCTTGTATATCATGTTTCCATTTATCTTTCATGTTTATCTTTAGGAGATTTTCCTTTTCCCTTTAGGATAATGATTTGTATACTTTCCTTTTATCTGATTCTTGTAATCCATATATAAGGGAACACTTTGATTCAGTAATAAGACACAGAACAATCGATTTCTCCAATTGTTCACAACATATAAGTTATTTTATAACATGGTTATATACAAAACTCGTGTCTAGAGCCTATAGTACACACCGTCCAACATAACAAAAAAAGGATCTGATGAAATAAGAACAAGAAGTTCTAAGATCAGAGAGAGAGGCGTGTCAAAACTAAAGAGTCGGTGAAAAAACTCTGAAGAATTCTCCTTGTTAAAGCGTGGGTCCATCCAGCCGTTACGATTCGACGTCTAATAACCCACGTGACTAATTTGCACTCTTACCTTTCTTAGTTATCCCCACATGTCAAAATCTCTCCTCCCTCTTCTCTCAGTTTCTGTGTTCTCTCTCTCTCTTACTCTTTTTATCCCCACATGCCCAAATCCCAAATCACAAATCTCTGTCTCTTCTTTCTCTCTCTCAAAAAAAAAAAGACGGAACAAGTTATGGACAGTCTCCAAAAACTCAACCTTCTTTTCATCTCTCTAGCCATAACAATCGTCTCTCTCAACATCGCCACCGATTTACCTTTCATCGAAGTCAAATTTCCAAACAACAATATATTACTACGGACAACGCCGGTTAAAAACCAGTCGTCCAGTATACCAAGTCGGGTCGGATCAGATGAGTGTCGGCTATGGACCCAAGTCTGTTCCGATGAAATTCTCCGGCTAGCTCACGAACCGGAGAACGTGGCGTGGCTCAAACGCGTGAGGAGAACAATTCATGAAAACCCGGAGCTTGCGTTTGAGGAGTTTGAGACGAGTAGGCTCGTTCGGACCGAGCTGGATCGTTTGGATATTCGGTACAAATATCCGTTAGCTAAAACGGGTATTCGAGCTTGGATCGGATCCGGTGGCGCCCCTTTTGTTGCTGTTCGGGCTGATATGGATGCCCTTCCTATTCAGGTAAACAAAACTTTCCCTTTAAACAAAAACTATATGTCGACTGCACGTATTTTTGTTTTGCATTTATTTTTATATAAATATTTTGTTTTTAATTCTAAATTAGTATATATTATAATATATATGTGTCTATCAATTTTTAAAATATAAAAAGTTTACGCTATATTTTTTTCATTGAATAGATTGTTCTACACTTTCATATGTATTTGTATCTTTTTCTATATATATATTTTCTGATTATTATTTTATTATTAAAATCGTAACTATATATATAAAGATTAGTAAGATATTGTTTATTGTCATATTAAAAAATATTGTAATCTTTCAGAAATTTAGAAAGTTTTTAAAAAATTAAACATTTCGTTTCATAGATTTATATTATCGAGTAAATAATTAAACATTTAGTTTTTTTTAAAAAAAAATTTAAAATAAACTATATAGTTTAAAATTTGTTTTCATTGGTTTAAGGTAGTATCATTGTTAGATAATATGATTTTTTTATTTAAAAAAAATTATAATTTTAAAAGTTAACATAGACAAATATTTAAATTATTACTAATATTACAACATTAAATTATATCTATTTAATTTATACTATTAATAAATCTAATGTATCATCTATTGTTTAAATTCAATTATTGATAGTCCAATAGATTAAATGTAACATGACTTTCTAAGAATATGTCTATTAAATCTATTTTTTAAAAGATCACACATGAATCAAATTGTGACTTATGTTTTAACATATAAGAAACTTAAATGTTTTAAATCTAATATTTTAGTCGATTGTGTATAGATATGTGCGTTTATACAGTATAGGTAGATTGTAAATGGGATAATGGCGACAAAAAGGGTAAACATGGATAATTTGTGGAAAAGACACAGTAATTTCCTTAAATAAATGCGATATTTTTATCGCACGTGAATTTTGACAATAGAAAGTCACGGATAAAATCACCGAAATTTATTCTATTTTGAATAATTATGCTGGAAATGTTTTATCACAAATATTTACTGAAATTTGATCTTGGTTCATTTGCAAATAAAAAAACAAACCATGGTCTAATGGAAATGCTTGTGTGAAACAATATGCCTTAAAAAACAACATGCCTTTGATTTGTTGTCACAAGTATCTAAAAAATTAGAAAAAAATATAATTACTATCATTTTCTAAGACTATATCATTTAAATGGAATTTTCTTTGTTGACAAAAAATGGAATTTTATTTATTTAATTATTTACTGTTCAACAATAATTAAAATATATTTTCCTTGTGGTTTTTGCGGAGAAAAAGAATAATACGGCTTCAACTATTAAGTCTCAACACACCCTAAGACTCTTCTATATGCTTTTCTTGTTAAGACATTAAAATATTTGATTAATATTTTCGTAAAGAAAGTCAAAGATTGAGAAAAAATGCAAAATTTAATTTGGTTTAGATGTTCAATTTCTCAATGTAATAAAAAATGTTTTAAACTAGAGTCCCTATACGTATTATTTATTTGTTCCGCTCCACTTGACCATGTGAAACATCTATTCTAGGAAATATTGGCCGTTTTTATATTGTTTCTCGCTGACAAAGAGTCCGCGTCATATGAGAGATTAGGATGGTAGATTGTGCGGTCGAGAGTTGATCAAAAAAAAAAAAAAGATTGTGTGGTCGACGTGAAATGGTTAATAGATAACGCATATTGCTTAGAAAACATATTAATTGTGGTCATGTAAAATAAAATAAGAAACGGTTGAACTTTAAAAAAAAAAAAGAAGCATATATGTATTAAAACATGATATATCTTCAAATCACCGAAGTTATTAACAAAATTACGATGAAAATTAATTACAAGTATTTTAGGATATGTTATCTGACAAAAATAACTAATTTATGACCATTGAAACAACAAGACTTTTCTATATGCGTTCTGGTTAATACTTATAATTTTTTAAGCTAGAGTTTTCGTATGGAAATTCAAAGATAGAGAAATAATGCAACTTACATTACCATGTGCAATATGCCATTTTAGGAAATATTGTGTTCTTTTTTATGGTTAGTCGGTGACAGAGAGACTGTCTCACATGAGATATGATGATGATAGATTTTGTGGTTGATGTGAAATGGTTATAGACACGCAGACTGCTTTGCTACCTTTTTATTTATTAGCAGAACTAACGCTTTTGTGGTCATATAAAATAGGAAGCAGTGGAATGGAAACACAAAAGCAAAGTTGCAGGCAAAATGCACGCTTGCGGTCATGATGCACATGTCACTATGCTTCTTGGTGCTGCTCAGATTCTGAAGTCTCGTGAACATCTTCTCAAGGTACTTCATGAGACTCTTTTATCATTAACTAGTTTATTGGATTTTAACCAAACGTAAGAAAAAACATTAGCTGGTACGTTAAAAACTTGCATAACTTACAATTTAAACTTTTGTTGTTTAATTGATTATTTAAGAGTGGATTATATCTATTCTGACTCGTGCTTTAAAAAAAAAAAAAAAAAATTCTGACTTGTTGCTGGTGGGTCAGTGCATGTTTTGCTTTGATGATTTGCTTTTAAAGACCAAATTCAATCAAATACTACAACACATTTTTAACGGGTCTGCCGTAATAGTGTAAATTTGTAAGACAGTTAAATTATACTTGACTACAAACTCTTTTTTTTTTTTTGTCATCGATTACAAACTCTTTTTAATTAATAGTTATGCTATGACAATATTTGCTGCATCATCTAACCTATGAAGAACATTGGTTCGTACTGAATTTTAAAGGGAACAGTGATTCTACTATTCCAACCAGCAGAAGAAGCTGGAAACGGTGCCAAGAAGATGATTGAAGACGGAGCCTTGGATGACGTGGAGGCTATCTTTGCAGTCCATGTTTCCCACGAGCATCCAACGGGCGTCATTGGATCTAGGAGTGGTCCTCTGCTCGCGGGATGTGGATTTTTCCGGGCAATCATTACTTCGGAAGAGTCCGGAAGCTCTGCTGATCTTATTATTGCAGCTTCTTCCGCCGTCATAAGCCTTCAAGGCATTGTATCACGTGAAGCTAGTCCTCTTGATGCTCAGGTGCTTCTGAAAAGCCACCGCAAGATATTTGATAATTTGCAAAAGTGAAATTCTGATTCGTATTATATCGAATTTTAGGTTGTGTCGGTGACTTCGTTTGATGGCGGTCACAGTCTCGATGCAGTGCCGGATACGGTGGTTCTTGGGGGCACTTTCAGAGCTTTTTCCAACTCAAGCTTCTACTACCTTATGAAGCGTATTCGAGAGGTGCGTATCGTATAACCACTTGGATTATAATTTTGGTTTCTTTTGCAATTTTATTTTCTTAGTTCAGAATTGCATAAGCCTGATCCGGTACAAAACCATAGACTCAAAAGTTCCAACACTATCCTAACAGGGCCCAGCGAAATTTAGATCCATTCAAAGTGGCATGCAGTTTGCTTTTGTTGTTCAAACTGAATTGAAACCCAAATATTATATATTAAACTCAATCGGAGAAATATGTGTGTACCTGATTTGTTTATGTTAATACACTAAGAGAAAATTAAAATTGACACTAAAGCAAACCATAATTAGTTTAGTATAATCGAACTAAATGCAACTAAATTTTAAACAACTTTTATTCCTCACTTCTAAAACTTTATAATTAGTAATGTTTTTATAATATTATATTTTAAAGCTCTCGGTTGAAACCGCACAACAAAAGACTAATCCATTGTATAACCAGCTCATATGTCATATCAGGTCTTTATTTTGGTATCTACTTGTTTATAAACAATTATTATAATCCGATAGGAATATAAACAGAGAGGGAGCACATCCAGTAACCAATCTGTGTTTTAAAATGACAACTAGATTTTGACCATACGTATGTGCAGATATTTTTTTCATTTTATAAAAGTATTTGATATTATTATAATTTTTTTAAATATATAATTTTATTTTAGTATAATATATTGTTTAACTCTATAATATTATTGTTTATACTTTTATTCGGTATTGTTAATATATAGTGATTTGCTTAATAAATTTTAATTTGTTATTATTTTTATATTTTCGAGATAGGTACAATAAAATAATAACATAAAATAATCAAATAGAGAGAACTTCCTCTAAAGTATATTTTTTCTTTAGTTTTTACATTTTGCATATAATACATTTTAAAAATTTATTTATTTATATTATAAAAAATATATGTTATGATATTAGGTTTTCTTTTTTTAATTAAGATTTCAAAATATTAGATTATTTTAACTTTTACAACATATATAGTTTATTTTTCCGTGATGCATTTCAAAATGTTATTCTTTATTATCTATGATTTTATCTTTTGTAAAATTTGAAATATTATCAATTTCAGTTTGAATATTTATCTTCAAAATTGTATATTTTTCAAAAAAACTTTAGAAAATTACACAACTAATTTTGGGTTTAGAAATTTACATGAATTTTGAATTTGTTTTTGTTATTACATTAATACATTATTTTATTAAAAAAATATTTGAAATTTTGGAAATGTTTTCTAAATTTTTCTCAACATATTTTTTTTTAATTAACATTTAATTTTTCATTAATATTTTAGATGAATTACTAAAATTTCATTGTTTTCTAATATTCTAAAATGACAATAGTTGAATAGAAATTTGAAACTTTAACTTTACAGAAATTGGAGTGGATAATGCAGATATATCATGGATATCTTGCTACTAGACTACTAGTCATGCGTTGCCGTATTTAAAATATGCATCTTTTGTAACGCAGGTACTAATGGAACAGGTAGGGGTTTTCGGTTGCAAAGCGACACTGAATTTCTTTGAGGAGCAGAACGCAATTTACCCGCCAACCACAAACGACGACGGAATGTACACACACTTGAAAAAAGTCACCGTTGATTTGTTGGGAGACAACAACTTCGCGGTGGCTCCACAAGTTATGGGAGCTGAAGATTTTGCATTCTACTCAGAGGTCATCCCGGCCGCATTCTACTTCATTGGCATAAGAAATGAGGAACTTGGATCAGTCCACATTGGTCATTCACCGCATTTTATGATCGATGAAGATAGTTTACCGGTTGGAGCCGCTGTTCACGCCGCCGTGGCTGAGAGATACTTAAATGATAAACGTTCATAAGAATAAAGACAACCTTCCCACTTTTTTGGGTGATTTTGTTTTAGGTGTTGCATAAAATTATTATCCATCATTGCGTCGACAGTGTTTATGAACTTTTTTTCTTTTTTATTTTAAACGTATAGACCGCATATATTGCATAAGAAGACTCGTCCAAAATGTAGTGTATATTGCATAAGAAGACTCGTCCAAAATGTAGTAAATTTTATATTTTTTTTTTTTTGAACACTGAATATTATTGAAGAGTAACCCAATCAAGGAAAACTAGTTGGTGGGAGTAGAGTACAATGCTGATTTCGCTAGTTGGTGGGAGTAGAGTACAATGCTGATTTTGCTAGGGTATCAGCCGCAAAGTTCAGGTTTCTGGAAATGTAAACGAAAGAGATACAATCAAAAGAGAGAGAAAGGAGCTCGATGTCCCGAGTGATTCCGTGGAGATCCGCCGGGTGTTGTCTCGAAGAGATAATAGCAACAAGTGCTTGGCAATCTGATTTAACACAGATTCTGGTGATGCCCGCTTCGAGGGCGATGAGAAGAGCCGACCTAACTGCGAGGGCTTCGGCCATCAGTGGTGAGGATGTGTTGTTGAAAGTTCCAGTCCCCTGCTTCAGGCATTCATCACGGTGATCTTTAAGAATCCATCCACAGCCTGCTCTGTTTGCTCCAGCCTGCCAAGCTGCATCAGTAAAACAAACTGCGAATGGAGGAGTTAGTACGGGAGGGAGCTCGCGACTGTGATGAGTCGGGGGATTTGAGGTTGGAGTTAGTTGAGCGATACTCCATTCTCTTGCCATCTTGATGGATTTTGAGATGATGTCCAGAGGCGTGGCATGTCTGTTTTCGAAGACCTTGAAGTTTCTTGCTGTCCAGATTCCCCAACAAATCCAAGGGAACAAGGTTGTTGTTACTCTCAACTGCGGGAGGTTGGAGACCGTTGTTGAGCCTAAGAAGGCTTCAGTAACGGAGCCATGCTACGTTGGATCAAAACTAGATGCCCATACGTGTGATAACCATATCTGTTTTGTGAAGGTATAATGAAGAAACAAATGATCTGTGGTTTCCGGTTCTCCACAATGTCGACATGTAATGTTGTTGGTGATGCCGCGCCTTGCTAAGTTTTCCCCGAGAGCAATAGCTCCTTGGGTGATCTTCCATAGGAACAGATGGAGCTTAGGAGATATTTTGCTAGCCCAGATAGCCTTGTAAAGGTTCTGATCCGGTACGGGCCTCACAAGATCTCTGTGATCCAGTAGCTCCATCAATGCTGCCACATGATACCCCGATTTTGCAGAATAAACTCCTGACCTTGATGCTAGCCAAACGAAGGAGTCTGGGGATCCCATGATGCTCGGTTTGATGCGCAAAATGTCAGGTAGGTATTGTGGGAGTACCTCCATGATTCTTTGGACATTCCAGTCGGAGCCTCCTCGTCATAGGAGGTCTGCCACCACTAGATCTTGATGCTCCTCTTTTGTTGGTCCTATAGGTCTCGCAGGACTCAGGGTACTCAGCCAAGGATCCTTCCAGATTCTGGTGGTTTCCCCATCTCCAATGGCTTTACTCAGATTGGTTACTAGGAGGTTTCTTCCAGCTAGTATTCCTTGCCACCCGTGGGATGCAGTCTTTGGAGCTTCCACTTCTAAAAATGATTCCTTGCTGCAATATTTGCCTCTCAGGACTCTGGATAATAAATAGTCCGGTTTCGAGATGATACGCCAGACCTGTTTCGCAAGTAATGCCGTGTTGAAAGCTTGGATATCTCGGATTCCAAGTCCTCCCAATGCTTTGGGTGCTGTTGGTTTATCCCAACAACACATTTTTCTTTGTTCCGGTGACGCGTCCCATCATAATCTCGTGAGCGTGGATTGAATCCTCTTGCAAAGGCTCACTGGCAATAGGAAACATGTCATTGTATACGCCGGAGTAGCAGTAAGGGCTGCTTTCAACATCACCAGTTTGCCCGCCTGAGAGAGTTGCTGTGATGACCAGCAGGCTGCCTGTTGCCTTATCCGATCCACAATGCCCGTAAAGAGGTCTTTTTTCCGTCGACCGAAATGCTCCGGGAGTCCAAGGTACTTTCCTACGCTTCCCTCCTTCTCAATCCCGAGGTGTGATTTAACACGTTCCCGTATTACCTGCGGGGTCTTTGCTGAAAAGGATATCGATGACTTAGAAGTATTAATCATCTATCCTGACGACACTCTATACTTGTGGAGAATTTCCATCAACGAAGCACAACTACCTTCATCCGTTTCTAGGAAGAACATAGTGTCGTCTGCGAAAAGGAGATGGTTTATTCTTGGTGCCCGTGTAGCAACTCTCAGACCCGATAAATGGTCACTTCGCTGAGATCTTCTACACAGTCCCGAAAGTACTTCTCCGCACATAATGAACAAATAGGGGGACAGAGGATCACCTTGTCTGATCCCTCTAGACGGGATGATCCTTCCGTGGACTGAATCATTGATCAGGAAGGACTAGGACACCGAGGTAACACACTGCATGATCTGATTCACAAAGGGAGCCGCGAAACCGAAGCGTATCAGTACCGCTTCAATAAACTGCCACTCTAACTGGTCGTAGGCTTTGCTCATGTCTGTTTTTACAGCCATAGAGCATCGGACCTCAGCCTCAGAAACCTTGAGATAGTGGAGGATCTCGTGGGTTATGAGAACGTTATCGGAGATGGCTCTCCCAGGAACAAAAGCCGATTGTGTCTCGGAGATAATATCTTGGAGAATCGGTTTTAATCTGAGGGAGATTATTTTTGCGATGACATTGTAGACAACGTTGCATAAGGCTATCGGCCGGTAATCAGATACTAGCTTGGCGCTTGTGAGTTTCGGTATGAGCCTGACATAAGTGATGTTGGTGGCAGAAGGTAGGACGCCTGTTCGGAAGAAAGCCTGGATTTCCGAGATCAGGGAAGGTCCTATAGTGCTCCAGTTAGAATGGAAAAAGCTTGCAGAAAACCCATCCGGGTCAGGGGCTTTATCCGGGTGTATGAGGAACAAGGAATATTTAATCTCTGCCGGATCAGGAATGGAAGCTAGTCTTTCGTTAGCCGCCTCAGAGACGCTTGAAGTAATAGCTGAGGCCACGATCTCCCTCGTGTCTCCCGCAGTATTATCATTGTTGCTCGAAGTGAATATTTCCGAAAAGTACGCCGCTATTTGACCTGCAATCTGTTCTTCCTCATAGTAGGCTGTACCATCAGAGTCTTCTATTACAGTTATCCTGTTACGAGCTCTTCTTCCTTTTGCCACTGCATGAAAGTATCCAGAATTCTTATCGCCTAGAGCTAGCCACATAATCCTGCTCCGTTGTCGCCAAAATTCTTCTTCCTCTTTATATTCCGCCATTAGATTACCGTTTAGAGAAGATATGAGCTCATCATTGCCCTGGGGATCAGTCATTGCGGCATGCAAGTGTTGTTTCAGCTTGCTGATCTTTTCCTTGTTGTTGAAAAATTGTTCCCTTGTCCAGGCTAAGATAGCTCGTCTACACAGGGCTAATCTGGAGTTGACGGAGGCTTCTGCGTTAGAGTTCCAGATGCTGGCGATAAGCTCCTTAACCTCCTCATTGTCCCGGAGTCTGCGATCGAATCTGAAGAGACGGTTGCGTCGACGTTTAGCTGAGTCGAAGATCGTGATTAGTGGTCTATGATCAGACCCTTCAAAGCCCAAGTATTGGCATCTTTCGGTGGGGAAGCTGTCAGACCAGGCCGGGTTGACTAGGGATCGGTCTAATCTGCAGTACACTAGGTGAGTCCACCGTTTGCCTCTCCACGATAGGCAATTACCCGAGTGTTGAAAATCGAAGAGATTACCGCATGCTAACATGTTCCAGAAAGCTCCAAAAGTTCCTTCAGCTCTCTCCGGGCCTCCGGATTTCTCGCAGTTATCAACTATTTCATTAAAGTCTCCAGTTAACAACCAAGCTGATGTTCTTGTTAGAGCTAGATCAATCAAAGAATCCCAAATAATATTTCGATTAGAAACTTCTGGTTCACCATATACAAAGGTAACATGGACAGTAGCGCCTTTATACAAGATGACCGTATCTATTAAGTTCTTAGACGATGATAGAATTTGAAGATCTATGTCTTGCTTCCAATAAAGCGCGAGACCTCCACTGCTTGGCCTGGCTGGAGGAACTAGAAAGTGACGATCTGGATCAAGGAAGTTTAGTTCTTTGAGAACAAAGGGATCCAGGTTCTTTGTCTCCATGAGGAATATGATATCTAGGGATGCTTGCTGACGAAGCTCCCTAATGTGCTGGACTGTCATGGGATTCCCCAGCCCACGACAGTTCCATCGCTAAGGAAGATCGGGAGTTTGCAGAGGAAAATCCGTCTGCTGTCTCGAGATAGCTGGGATCAAGACTATCGGGGGAGCAGTGTCTGCAGTCGCTGTCCTATTCTGTCGTGTGGAGACTCTTGACGATCTTGAGTGCCTCGATGAAGACGAGCTAAGTTTCTTTTCTTGGAACCCATTCCTGAGTAAGATTTCGGACTCAGTCTGATATAATTTATATTGTCCTTGGGCTTCCAAGGCCGACCCCGCTTCCTTGTTTGAATCTCAGGTGCTTGAACAATACCTTCTTCCTCAGGGATTGGTTCTGAATAGTTTGGTACCGGTGGTAAAGCTAAGCGGTCCATTGCAGCGGACGTGGAGGCTTGTAAGATATGTGAAGCTGTCTCTTCCACTACACCATTCAGTTCGCTCTGAACTACCCTTTGTTTTCTAGCTTCCCTCTCTACAGGGTCAGAGCAATTAATATACTGGAGAGTAACAACTCTAAGATCTTCCATAATCTCTTCCCTCGAAGGGACAGAGGGGAGAGGAGGAAAGTCTGCTGCATCCAGGTTGCGCCCGACCGGGTTGGGTGGGAAGAAAGGAGCGCTAGGTGGTGTAACTTCCTGGTTGAGGATCGGTGATTTAGGCCTCCACTTGAGATTAAGAGACTGACGGTGAGCTTCTCTACGGTTTCCTCCCATCCGATCATCATCGTTATGATTAGTTATGCGTCTTGTGTATGGAGGGGAGGTGTAGCTGTGATCATTCTGTTCAGGGCCTGGTGTCTTAACACGTTCTCTTGAAGGGTGTGATTGATCCAATGCTGGTGTGATCTTGTTCCTCGTTCCCAGTGGACGGAGATATGCAGAGGAGACTCTGTCTCCAAAAGGTTTCCCGTGACGGTCCAGCCTCTGCTGGAAAGGTCTGCTGTAATCAGCAGCCGAGGCTTTGGGTTCGTGGGAGGAGCTTAGAGGCAACATAGAACCTCCCTGTTGATGAGAGTGCGATGGCGGGTTGGAGTCTGTCTGTAAGCTAGTGATTGGAGGGGGTCTCTCTGGGCACTGGGACTGAAGGTGAGATAATCTGTAGCATATGAAACAGTGATTACCCAGCTTTTCATATATAATACAGGGAGATGATGCTCTCTTCTCCTGAATCAAAGTCCATTGCAGCTTCCATTATCAATGGCTTCAAGCCATTTACCAGTACTCTGATCCGCGCAGAAGATCTTGTTACTTCATAGGTTTCGAGTTCCCCCAACTCCAGTCCTATATTACGAACAACTTTTTCATGCCAGTAGTGGAGAGGAATGCCTCTGAGAGATATCCAGAAGGGTATCTATCCCGGGAAGCTTGGGGAGATTATCCACTCCCACCGTTGAATTATGACCATCCAGCGGCCATATATATTGGTATGGTCTGTTGCTTAGAACCTCACGCAAGTTACTCTCTGAGTTGAGGCGAAACTGAAAACAACCATTTCCAAGGTCTGAGCCAGATGAGGAGCCTATCAGTTTCCAGGTCTTAGCAAGATAAGGTAGAACCAAGCTCATCTTTTGTTCCATTGGGTTGGTTAAACGACCCACTAGAGTGAGCATGTTATCCTTGATAAGCTCAGATGTGTCAAACTCGGGAGCACGCATCCTTAGTCTAGGAGGGCCTGGGGGGTTGCTTGCAGGAGCCTTGCCCTTTTCCTCTGCGGAAAATCTTCGAGCCATTGTGTAGTTGACTGCGAGGGAGCTAACAGTAGTAACTTTAGTCAAGTGGAGGTAGAGTAGAAGTTTGTAGCTAACGTCTCGAAAGACCCAGACAACTTCAGGAGAAGAGTGTGCGCCGGAGGAGAAGAGCACCGGAGTTTTCAGGAGACTAGTTGGGACAGAGGAGTTACAGTCGACTCTTCCCTGAGTTAACAGGCCTGTCGGGAGCGGCCGAGACCACTTTCAGATCGGGATGTAGTTACCATACTGGTGATGGGGTTGACTGGAGAAGTTCTCTCCGGCCTCCGCCGGAGGAAAAAGCGTGGAAGGAGCTCATGGCTGTTTTGAGATTTGAAATCTTCTAAAAATGGAAACGAAACCAGGTTGGTGAGAAAGTCAGACGATTGGTCGTTTACCAAACATGACCGAAACATGTAACAAACCAGGTAGACAAAAACCGTGGGAGATTAAACCGGAGTAGTTTGAGCCTGCCTAGGAAAGAGTACCCCAGAGAGAATTTTATCACTTGGGAGACAAAACATAACTTGGGAGAATTTTATATCTATATAGTGTTATTTCGGTCAACTTTTTCGGGATTTTATACGGGATTTATTGGAATGTGTATATGCTACGAAGTTGGTTGGTTAAACTCACCACGATTAATTAAGATTTATGATACTCACAACAGATCATTCATATTTGATTCCTAGCTTGCAAGTGAAACAAAGAACAGTAGCGTCAACTGAAGATAACTGCAAGGTTGACAATTCTCAAAATCCAAGAAGAAAAATGCGGAATTCGAAAGCATACAGCGAGTAAGATTACAAAGTTTTTGGATCAATATTTTTCTTGGCCTGAGTGAGATATTAATTTCTTTTTTCTTTCCACCACATACATATATAAGAGTTTGTAGCAGTTTAAGGATTGATCTAAGATTTAATCTTGGTAAATTCCACGCTTCCATATTTAATTCTTAGCTTGCAAGTGAGGTAACGAATCACAAGTAACGTCAAATGGTGATCATTTCAACGGTTAAAAGTCGATAAATTAAGGTTTAGGGGAGAAGAAACTGCATTTAAAATATATGAAAAGATAGCAAAGTAATTCGCAAGCATGCATACGTAGCCGGTAGGCCTAGCCAGCTTTACGTAACGATGAAAAACATATTGTTCGCTCGAATTGGGATATTGCTGTGTCCTTATGGAATATGTTGTAAAGATACATGAGAATATTAATAATACAAGATAAATTTCAATGAATGGAACTATGGAAGTAGTAGATATGAAAGAAGTCTAGTCAATTTCTGAGTTTGCGTATGTGTAAAAAGTAAATTTTTATTCTTAAAAAAGTTTTTCAAGTTGTACAATTCTGGTTGTGGATGTATATATATGTAATAAACACAAAACGAACGGAAATAATCGACGACTAGTTGAAATAATTTCTTTAATTTTCGCCGCATAGTATTGTAGCAGCTTGAAGGGCAAAGTAAGTAAGAATGAGATCGGCACCAGCTCGGCGTAAGCAGATCAATGACTCCATCATAACTTTTTCCTCATCGATCATTTTCAGAAGTCCTGCGGCTTTTATCATTGAGTACTCACCAGAAACCTGGCAAGCTCCAATGGGTAACAGAGTTTGATCCTTCAATAAACGTATGATATCGAGAGAAGGAAGAGCTGGCTTCACCATTAGGATATCTGCTCCTTCAGCTTCATCTTCCCGTGCTTCCATCAATGCCTCTCTTGAATTTGCTGGGTTTATCTGATAACTTTTAGTTCCTCAAATTTAACAACATTACAAATCAATTAGTAGGGCAAGCAAAGCAAAGGAACATAATAAATACACATACAAGACAAAATCATCCATTTTGGTTGTACTGGTTTCAACCGCCCTTAATTTGCGTAAACTGATTTACATGTAAAAACAATTAGTTATAACATTTTCAGATTTTTAACACAAATCGTGTTGACAAAAACACAAATCTTGTTATGTTTTTTATTGAAACATATTGGCAAAGTGTAAACGAAAATACTAAATGCAAACAACGTTTCTTATGAATTATGATTATTAATACTTTTTTAAATGATAAATATTTTGGTTTCAATAGGAAATATATACTAATAACCTGTTAAGACATAAATAAACGATGAAGACTATAGTGGTTTTACGTTTTCTTGTCCAATTGCACTTTGCGAAAACGGCCATACAATGAACTTGTATACCTGTTGGTAGAGTCACAACAATTAATTAGATTGGAATTAACTATAGAAAATAAAGTAAGATGAAATCTTAAGTAGTAGTTTACTTGACAGAGTAAGACATGATGGAAACATGGTGAAAACCCTTAGCATCCAGAGCTGCACGAACCGCACCAACACGACCATCTAACATCTCACTGGTACAAACAACATCTGCTCCAGCTCGAGCCTGAGAAACTGCTTGTTTGCGCAGTTGGTGAATCGTTTCATCGTTCAATATCACACCTGTAAGACCGATGAATGTTTCCGAAATTACGACGGAAAAGGTCTTGTTTTATGTAACAATACATAAAACATTTCCTACCATCTTCTCCTATGATCCCACCATGGCCACTGGAAGAGTACTCGTCAAAATTGACATCGGTGTAAATAACCTTTTGAAGTTCGAAGAAAATAATAAAAATCATGTTAAGGACCACTTCCTCTTCCTAGTGAGCAAAGAGGACATAACTACATGTATCTTACGAGATCAGGGAATCTATCTTTAAGAAGACCAACTGTTCGTTGCACTAGACCATTGTCGTTGAAAGCCTCTTCTCCTATTGGAGACTATAATAAAGGTTAAATTTGATTATTAAATGTATGGGAACTTCATGTGGGTTGATTATAAAGAAGAAGAAAGTGAGGAAACCTTTAACGTATCAGGAACTTTAGGATACAACATTATGCTATTCACACCAACATCTCTTGCCTTTGCAACCTATATTCCTCCCAAAATACACACGGAAGGGCTGTTAGCAAAATCGTGATCAAATAAAATAATTTATAAGTAAAATGAGAAGACATCAGTTGCCCAGTCTAAGTTTTTGAAAAGACACAATACTCACTTCTTCAATGAGGCCGTGTCTCCAACCAAGCATGTAACGTCCGGGCATCGTTTTTATCGGAATGTCTACCTCACCTGCGACAAAAGAAGAGATGTTAATGCACAAAACCATTTGCAGGTGCGGACGTGCGGACGCACGGCCAAGGTATGGGGTCAAGTGCCCCCATCTCATTTTAAAATTTCCTTCAGTAATTCTTATGATGTCTATAAAATGCCCCCAACTGAAAAATATTTTTTTATGTATGTGCCCCCACCTAATTACATTCCTGCATCCGCCACTGACTATTAGTGTTTTTTTTTACAACCGTATTAGCTTTCAACGAAACTCAAGCTCACCTTGATGAATGAAGACCGGGTATATGAAATTATCAGGAGAGATATTAGTTTCTTGAAAGGCAGCTCTCTGAGTAGGGGACTTGCGGTTACGACGTGCGCGTTTGCTTAGGTGCTAAACAACAGTTAAACCCGCATTAAATTGTGAAGAACAAAATAAATTTAAGAGAAAAATGTTTACGTACAAGAGGCTGATGAATCACAGGCTCGGCAGGTTTGCGCTTTACCAGAACCTCCTCGTGAGCAATTACCGGCCATTTCATGGAGGAGTCGATCCCTTGCAGTTGACAAGAAACTTCTGTTCGTCGGAAAGGATTGATTCTCACGTTATACGATGCTGCTTTCAGGCTCAAGTAGCTCTTCTGTTCAAACCCTTTCATTGTCGGAATTTTGCAAGGAGATCTAAACATAGACGACGTCATGTATATATGCTGAAAAATGTAGAAAAATAAACTCTTATATGAAGAAAGCTGTAATACTCGGGGAGTAATACGTCTGATTTATAGTCTTTTTTGGTTTGCTCTGAAGAGTGAAATCTTTGAAGGTAATATTATTTTATTTTAGGTCGCAAATATCAATGATATTAACGTGCAGCTAATTTACATGTAACATGACAAACGTAAAATTAATAATCCTATTCAAAGTTCATTGTGAATTTGACTTATAAGCATATCTTACCTTAGGTAATCTACGATATATTTTGGTGTCGACAGATCTTATAGTTGACAAAATTTTATATGAATTTCGATATTAGTCTTTTTAATCCAGGCTTTATCGGCATTAAAAATTAATAACATTAAAAACACTAAGTACAATTAATATTAATCGTGTTAACTGAGATTAGTCGTTTTGATCCCAGCTTTATTAGAGAGAGGAGTGGTCGTATTTTCCTATGTGATGTACCTATCCATATGTGATGTACCTTTTCACATGTGATGTACCTATTCACACACCATTCTAGTCATCTCAAAGAGCGTACGGTTTCGACATTCGACAACTCCATTATGCTGAGGTGAGTATGGGGCTATCATGTGTCTGTTAATTCCGTTTTTATCGCAGTAAACCATGAACTCATGTGACATGAACTCGCCTTCTCTATCTGTACAAAATGTTTTCACCGTTGTCTTTGTTTCTTGTTCCGCAAGTCCCTTGAACACTTTGAACTTCTCCAAGGCTTTGCTCTTCTCTTTAAGTAGTATAGTCCACATGTAGCGGATACAATCATCAATTAGAACAAACACATAGCGCTTCTTTCCTGGTGTGGGAGGTGATATAGGTCCGCATAAGTCTCCGTGTACAAGCTCAAGTGGATGCATCGCTCTGAACGAAGTTGCTTGAGAGAAAGGTTGTCTCCTTTGTTTTCCAAGTAGGCATGAAACACACGTTTTTTTCTCTCGATAGTTATATGAGGAATGCCCACGACCAACTCTTTATTTATCATCATCTTCATTGTCTCGATCGCAACATGTCCTTACCGTGCATGCCACTTTGATGACTCCGTAGGTGCTGAGGTAAGTAGGCATTGGATGGTATCGGCTTGTAAGGTTACTTTATACAAGCGGTTCTTTGACCGTGTGGTCTTTACCATTAGAGCTCCGGTCTTGTCATAAAGCATTAGGGCGTCATCTTTCATTCTTACTTCACAACCTACTTTGGTGGCTTGACATAAACTCACAATATTGCTTCTCAGGCCCGGTATATAGTAAACATTGTTTAGTATTTTATTTTCACCTCCTTTAAGAATGCAACGAATTGACCCTTTCCTTTTATGTCGATACAGGAATCATCCCCGAACCAAACCTTTCCAGTAACTCCCTCGTCGAGCTTGTAAAAGAACAGTCGGTTCCCACTCATGTGGTTGCTTGCCCCATTGTCAAGATACTACAGGTTTCCCATCCCTTGATCAACGTCGAAGATGCTTGGCTTCACTTTTTCCTCTTTGAGATACACTACTTTATGCATCATAAGTTCATCAGCTTCTTGTGTATCTCCCTTCTTCTTCTCGGAAGTTTATTGTAGTTTAAGTAGCTTGTCCGGACAATTACTTGTGTAATGTCCTTGTTTGTCAAACGCAAAGCACGTAATATGGATTGTATCTCTGTTTTGTCCTTGTCTATATGCCTCTCTCTGTGCATAAAAACCACCGTAGCATCCTCGACCTCTTCCTCTCCAGTTACCTCGTCCACCTCTTCCTCGTCCTCCACGTCCATAGCCATCTTGCTGCGACTCACTGTTGTTAGCATACAGTAACTTGCCATTATCGTCTTGATGTTCTTCATTGTCTTCACATATTCGCTCTTCGTAAGCCTTTAGTCGACCCACGATGCCTCAAAGCTAGTCGTGTTTAGGTCGAGAACCTGCTCAAGTGATGCGAAAATATGAATGTATTTTCTCCTTGGTAGACTTTTCAAGAACTTCTTGACAATCTTCGGTTCTTCAATGATTTCCCCTAAAGAGGCAGATTTCGACGAGATTTCCGAAAGTTTTCCCACGAATGAGTCAATGGTGTCTTCTTCCTTCATCTTGAGTCTGTCGAATTTAGCCATTAGAATTTGCAAACGAGCTTCTTGTACTGTCTCAGCCCCGACATGTCTTGCTTTGATAGCCTCCCATACTCCTTTGGCTGTATCGAGATCACCGACTTGTAATGTTAGAGCCTCAGGGATGGATTGAAAGAGCAAAGCTATAGCCATGTTATTCTTCTCTTCATGTTTGCTTCCAGGATCGATAGCCTCCCATACTTTATTAACTTTGAGCGCAATTTTCATTCTCATGGCCCAGACAGCGTAATTGGTCGAGGTGAGCATTGGACACTTGATGGACGAGGGTCCAGTTTCTTTGATATTCGTCTCAGCTTCTTCCTTTATATCGGCCATGGTTGTCTTCTTCGCAGGATCGCTTGTTTGTGGCTTGTTTTAATGTGTATGGCTCTGATACGAACTATTGAATCACAAACAAACTTTAACAAGAAGTCCTTCTCTTATTAATCACTCAAACTCTCAAATCTCAAATCACAAAATCACTCTCACAAATCACAAGATACGTAACAACATAAGCATCTCTATTTATAAGACTAGATAACTCCTAATCCTATTAGCAACAGCTTTTCCTTATTTCCTAATCCTATTACAAATCTATATCTTACTAGGGTTAGGATAGCTTGTGTCTCAAGCTATTGTCAAGCTTAATCCAACATAGACGTATCTTTCGGACGTTTGTCCCGTGTGCCCTCGTTACATCCCAATGAACAACAAAACTGAGCTTCCGAAAATGGACCTTTCACATTTAGTATTACCAACATAAGTTGCCACTTTAGTTTTTTTATTCGTGTTATTTCTTAGGCATGTGTTTATGGTTTGGTATGAACAATATGTAGTCTGGTCATTAAGTTCTTTTGGTGTACAAGCTGTGAGTTTGATTAGATCAATATTCTGATTACTTTTTGCTAGATGTATGTAAAATGGTTACCTAATTATAATTAGGAAAGCCATGAAATCTAGTAGTTAGTATTTGATTATGATGGTTAACTAATACTAATTACTAGGGAAACCAGTCAATCTACTCCCCTATGTTCCTTACTATAAAAGGTTTTGCGTGAATGCACAAAAATTAAAAAACTTATTTTTTAGAACACAATGTTATTAAATAATTTAAATTAAACATAAGTTGTTATTAAATAATTTAAATTAAACATAAGTGTAGTAAAATGTAATTGGTTGGCCAATTTTCAATAAGGGTAAAATACATAAAAAGTATAAAAACATCTTATATTTTGAAACATCAAAACTTTTCTAAAACGTAACATCTTATATTGTGAAACGGAGAGAATTTGATTTTATGATGGTTCAGTAATTATGATTAGGAAAACCATGCAATCTGTTAGTTATTTGATTACGATGATTAAGTAATTATGATTAGGAAATCATGCAATATAATCTAGTAGTTATTTGATTACAATTGTTAACTAATAATGACTAGGAAAACCATTCAATCTAGTAGTCGTTTGATTATGATGGTTAACTAATAATGCCTAGAAAAACCATTGAATCTAGTAGTTATTTGATTATAATGGTTACGTAATTATGCAGGTAGCTCTATTGAGAAACTCGATCAAGTTAGCTCATAAGCAGCTAAAAGTCTGGATGGCACCAGATAAGGTGTGCTTTTAGATACAGCCTTATGCAAAGTTTGTTGTCAAATTTAATAACAATTATTCTGTTTTTATTTTAATCTCAGGCAAAGACGTCTTAAACAACGTTTCCTGCATCAGCCAAAATTGTGTCAGAACCTCTCGGACTGGTCCTTGTAATCTAGGCTTGGAATTATCCTTTTAGTATGTTTAAGCAACCCCTGACTGATTTATGTTTTCCTTCTAGCTTATCCATTCTGTATGCCTTCAAACGACATTTGAATACTTCTTGTTTCTTGCAAGTGTTGTCTATTGATCCTGTTATTGGTGCGATTTCTGCCGGGAATGGTGTTTTGTTAAAGCCATTAGAACTGGCTCCAGCTTCTTCTTCTCTGCTCGCAAAGTTACTGGAACAGTATCTAGACCCTTGTTCAGTGAGGGTTGTAGCAGGGGCTGTTACTGAAACAACTCTGCTGCTGGAGCAGAAGTGGGACAAAATATTCTACACAGGTTCATATTAACAAACACATTTCTAGGGAATGTTTTAAAAACACTAAAGGTTCTACTCTTGCTTGGTTTGGTAGTTCGAGAATTGGGCGTATCATAATGACGGCAGCTGCGAAGCATCTCACCCCGGTTTCTCTGGAGCTTGGGGGAAAATCTCCTGTTGTCATTGAAAGTTCAGAGACACCCAAATTATAACTCACAGACAAGAGATTTCAAGAACACTTTCTTGTAAATTAGAAACCTTTTAAACAATCCCCTAGATCTGTTTAATCTGATATATGCTCAGTCACACACGACTAGCAACATACCAGTTTCTAATCTCTAAATCACAGAGACCCAAGCTAAACACTTGTTACTTGATCTCTGTAGCCGACAAGAACAAACCTCTTGTTCTAGCTTTTTCTCTCTTAATGCTTAACCTAAAACTCTCTTAGATTATCTCATTAAGTAGACACGAAAAAGACAATATTCTATTTCCTAAAATCTTGCAAACTAGAAGATCTTCTTTG
>NC_027753.1:416578-417247 GCF_000695525.1 Brassica oleracea var. oleracea | reverse complement strand
GCTTGATGAGATTTTTGGCATAGGTACTCTGTGACACTATGATTCCATCGGTTAGTTGTTTGACCTGAAGTCCAAGAAAATAGCTCAGTTCACCAACCATACTCATTTCAAATTCCTTTGTCATAGTCTTCACGAAGTCATCAACCATTTGCTTAGACGTTCCTCCGAAGATGATATCATCCACGTAAACTTGAATGATCAGCATGTCATCTCCATCTTCTCCGACGAACAGTGTCTTGTCCACACCACCTCTTTGAAAACCAGCTTGTAACAGAAACTCCGTCAGACGGTCATACCAAGCTCGTGGAGCTTGTTTCAACCCATTGAGAGCTTTCTTGAGTTTGTAAACGTGATCCGGAAAATGTGGATCCTCAAAACCTTTTGGTTGTGTTACGTAGACTTCTTCTTGTAATACACCGTTTAGGAAGACACTCTTGACATCCATCTGATAGAGTTTGATTCTCAGATTGCACGCCAAAACATGAGCTCGTTTCTCTTCAGGTTTCTTTTCTTCCTTTGGAGCTTCCTTCACAAATTTTGTTTCTGTAGATGTGGAGGTGGATCCCTTGTATCCCAAGCCAATGCTGAGACTTGGACACTGTCCCAATGTCAGTATGTGATCAAGAGATGCAGTACCAGCTGACAACATTCGAACCTTCTTGTGATTTT
>NC_027753.1:395734-415812 GCF_000695525.1 Brassica oleracea var. oleracea | reverse complement strand
GCACTCCAACCATCTTCTACAGACGTCCAAGCATCTTCATCAACTCCTCTGATGATGTGTTGCATCCTCACCTTCCAGTGACCGAAGTTGGTACTGTCAAGCATAATAAGCTTGTGAGTGTGTAGGAGTTCTTTCATGGTGTCCATGAAATCCGCAGGATCTCAACCTGTAAGTAGTACTTGATACCACAGAGGCTTCCTGCTCTGATACCAATTGTTGGGATTGTTAAACCCATGTCCAACTCTATATTATCTGATTAGTACGATATTGTCCACTTTGGGCCTTAGAGGCAAGCCCGCATGGATTTACTTTTGGTTTCCTTCCCAAAAGGCCTCGTACTAATTAGAGTTAGACATCTCTTTATATATTAGACACTTCTTGTCTAAACTTCCAATGTGGGACTTGGATTGACATCTCTCATTTTGATGCTTTCTTCTCACCATCAGTCCACTGATCTTTAGGTTTTGGACCGACAGTCTTATCTTCCATGATGACAGTAGGCGCACTCCAACCATCTTCTACAGACGTCCAAGCATCTTCATCAACTCCTCTGATGATGTGTTGCATCCTCACCTTCCAGTGACCGAAGTTGGTACTGTCAAGCATAATAAGCTTGTGAGTGTGTAGGAGTTCTTTCATGGTGTCCATGAAATCCGCAGGATCTCAACCTGTAAGTAGTACTTGATACCACAGAGGCTTCCTGCTCTGATACCAAATGAAAGTTCAGAGACACCCAAATTATAACTCACACACAAGAGATTTCAAGAACACTTTCTTGTAAATTAGAAACCTTTTAAACAATCCCCTAGATCTGTTTAATCTGATTTATGCTCAGTCACACACGACTAGCGACAGACCAGTTTCTAATCTCTAAATCACAGAGACCCAAGCTAAACACTTGTTACTTGATCTTTGTAGCCGACAAGAACAAACCTCTTGTTCTAGCTTTTTCTCTCTTAATGCTTAACCTAAAACTCTCTTAGATTATCTCATTAAGTACACACGAAAAAGAGAATATTTTATTTCCTAAAATCTTGCAAACTAGAAGATCTTCTTTGCTTCACGTCCAAGCAATATCTTCTATTTCCATAAGTTTGTGACACGTACCACTCGTAACAAACTCGCCATACTGTGTTACACAATCACCGCACTGTGTAACACACTCTTAGCTCAGCTCGAACACGCGCACAATCTTGAGCTTACAGTCATAGACTCAGATACCAATTTGAAAGAAAAGAAATACTCTCCTCCTTTTCCTAGTGCATTACAGTGCAATTAATTTTATTTGTTTCGAGGATGTAACTTCCCAAATACATATTGTTCTTTTTGTCTAAGATTACCGTCAGGCGTATAATATCAGGCAAATGGGCCTGCAACAATGGACAAGCGTGCA
This sequence comes from Brassica oleracea var. oleracea, assembly GCF_000695525.1. Taxonomy (NCBI): domain Eukaryota; kingdom Viridiplantae; phylum Streptophyta; class Magnoliopsida; order Brassicales; family Brassicaceae; genus Brassica; species Brassica oleracea. Next base: position 414,419 of record NC_027753.1, on the reverse strand, counting down.
TTTCTCCAGACTACATCCTGACGACAAAAGAATATGCTCCAAAAGTGGTAAGCTTAAGAACTTAAGATACATCCTTGATGCACTTGTGTGTTTAAACTCTCTCTTTTCTCTTCTTCCCAAGATTGATGCCCTGAAGCAAGAATTGGAGGCATTTTAGGGAGTCCAAAGATATGTCACTTATTGTAAACTTGAATCACTTTGATCGCCTGTCTAAAATGTTAGAGGAGAAGGAAGTTTCGGATAAAATCATCTATGGAGGTCAAAAGAACAGAGATAACCTTGTATGAATATGAGATGTAGTTGGAGTTTAGTTTCAAGAGAATGAAGAACATGAAGAACATGAGAGAGAGATATGGAGATATAGATATTTAAGAGAGAGGAGAGAATAATTTTCTTAACATATAATTTCTGGTTACAATACATATTTAAACTAATCTAGATTTGGACAAAAAGAAATAATAAATAAAGACAGCATGCATGCTTCTTGAGTAAAGAGAGAAGGAACAACTTCCAAAAACATTGTCTTTAATGGTCGAATGGATAAGTTACCGTGGATGGACTGATGTGGAAATGTCTTACTGTGAATGATAAGCTGTGGATGGGTTTCTGTGGATCTGCGTGACAAAACTCCTTGTCATTTATTTCTACATGTCAACACTCCCCCTCAAGCTTGACCATAGGAACTGGTTAAGCTTGGAAACCATCAAGCATTCCCTCATTAAAACCTTAGCTAGGAAAAACCACTTGGGATAAAAACCAAGCCAAGGAAAAAGAGTAGAACACTTCATGGCAAGAGGATCACACTACAGGAAATGTGGATATTAATAGCATCAGAGGATAGCGTTTATAAGAGTTCTACTATTGTATACCATCGCTGGCTTTTGTAATAGCGTTTAAACGCTATGTTTCTTATCGCTGGAAAAATAAAAGTTTTAGCTGCGTTAAGTTACTTAGTGGAGGCGCCTTACCATTGCATATCCAAATTTAATAGCTATCGTAAATGAAATTTTTTTTTTTTTAGTCTTTGACCCGACAAAAAATACCTAATACTCCTCGATTCCTCTCTCTTTCTTCACTTCTTTCTTTGACTCGAAATCAAGAATCCAGAGAGTTCTTAGACTCGAAACCCTTCGTTCGTCATTGTTTCTCAGAAAATCCAGAGATTGCTCTTGAATCGAACCTTCATAGGTATGATCTTATTCAGTCGTAGCTTCTTTGTTTTATCTCATCGATATATATGAATCATTTGATTTTGATTATGGGTTTGTATTTTTGGTTTGTGTGAACATTCATGTGAAAGTTTGTGACTTTGGGTATTGATTTTGATTTTAGGTTTTGATTCTTAGTTTGTGTGAACATCTTTGTCGAAGTTTGTGATGTTCGGTTTCGATTTTGATTTTGGGTTTTGATTTTGATTCATGTGTGAACATTCATGTGAAAGTTTGTAATTTTGGATATTGATATTGATTTTGTGTTTCGATTCTTAGTTTATGTGAACATGCATGTCGAATTTTGTGATGTTCGGTTTCAATTTTGATTTTGATTTTGGGTTTTGATTTTACTTTGATTAATATGTTCTTTGTTTATCAGTTTGAGAAATGGCAAAGACGAGAGGAAGAGGACGAGTTGGTGGTTCTCGTCGGAGTAGACGTAATAAAGGCCTGGAGGTAGAAGATATAACTCCGCAAGTTTCTTCTGCGACAACACTAAAAGTGAAGAAAAGAGCAGCAAAGAAAGTGGCTTCTCCAAAAAAGAAATTTAGTTCTAACGCCAACAAGAAGAAGTAGTAGAATCAAGAGTTTGGCTGCTCAAGCTGATGAGGTAGAAGATGTAACATCGCGACATGATGAGGTAGAAGATGTAACACCGGAAGATGGTGGTGTTGTGGAAGAAGATAAGGGTAATGACAATGAGGCTGTTCAGGCTGAGAAGACAATGTCTGAAGGTGATAAAGAAGATCCTGAGGTAGAGGATGATGAAGAAGCTTGTTTGACTGGACAAGAACAGAAAGAGGATGAAGAAGAAGCTCACAATATGGTAGAAGATGGAGTTCTCAATGAGAAAGAGAACAAAGAAGAAGCTCTCAATATGGAAGAAGATGGAGTTAGCAATGCTCAAGATGATGAGATTCCTTATACTGAAGGAGTTCAGCTACCAGGGGATGAAGTGAAAGAAAAAAAATAAAAGAGGACCAACAAATATGCGTAGAGTGGCTGAAAATCCTAATGAAAAGGTTGCGGTCACATTCACTGACTTTGGTGATCATATTGGACCTGGTACAATAACACTATCGTCTTTTCTTGGTCCTCTTGTGAGGGAACATGTTCCGGTAACACTTTCTGATTGGAGACTACTTGATGCAGCGACTAAAGCAACAATGTGGGAAGAAATTCAGGTAACACTATCGTATATATATTTTTTGTTGAACCGCAAGATGAAATTATAAACATGTTTGACATTTGCTTATTGTGATGCATGGGAGGTTTAACTTGCAAGAAGAGTGACAGAAAGCTGTTATTTTCAAGCAGCTGGCAAATTTGTGGAGGGCTGGGAAGTCAAGGCTAGTGTCACAAGTACGTGCTGCAAAGACTACTGCTGAAAGAATAGATTTAAAACCCAGCAACATCCCATCCATTCAAGTGTGGAACTGTTGGGTTAAGAGCAAGACTACCACAACTTTCACGGTTAGTTATCTACAACTAAGTAACTTTCTTGTTTATAGGTCATGTCTTATAGATTTAATCACACTCATATTTATATTGTAGGAAATAAGTAACAAGTACAGAGAGATTAGAAAAAATCAGATTCCTCACACCACCAGCCGCAAAGGAAAGCTTCGTTTAGCTGAAGATATGGTAAAAAAATAGTCAAACATCTATATACTGTACATCTTGTAAGATTAAAATGGTATTGAGATATGTCTGTTTTTTTATGTAGAAAAAAGAGAGTAAAGAGCCAAGTAAGGTGACAAGGAGTAAGGTATGGCCTGCGGGACACACTCATGCTGATGGTAGACCTGTGAATAGAGATGGCAATCATGGATCTGGACCGCGGGCTTGGCCCATAAAGGACTGTCGCGGTACGGTATTGGGATGAGGTTTTTTAGGCCCGCAAATTTGCGGGCCTCGCGGGATGGGTCTTTGCGGGACTGGGTCTTTTGCGGGATGGGCCGAAACGGGTCATGCGGAATTACATGGACCCGCATTTTTTCTACATTTCTTATTTTACCTGAAATAATGAGAAGAAGAGTGAGAAGATGCTGTAAGCAAGATTTTGGGAAGAGACAAACCTGGACGAGTTAGGGGGTTTGGTAGAGGGATTACGGCTACTAAGCTAGCATTTCTGCAATTAAGAGACGCAAAGATTTCAGAAATGAAAAGTGAGATTGAAGAGTTAAAGGGCATGGTCCGAGACTTAGCTGGAAAGAAGGTAATCCTTTTCATTACATTTGGTCAGTTGGTCTTAAGAAATTTACGATTTCCTTTTCCTTCTCTCAGAAAAGTAATGGTGATGCTAAAACATCTGAGACTAGTAGTGGATTCAAAGAAGGAGTGACAGTACAAATACTGGATTGGATTGAATCAGAAGATGTTGTTGTCGGTGAAGGAGAATTCTGCTCTGCTGAACTGAAGTACAAAATTGGTCGTATACCAATTGCTCCTAATGCAGTGGCTCTCGTTGTTAAGTGTGCACTAAGCTCAGAAGCTTCTCTCTGGAGGCCTACAACAGATGTTTTAACTCTTGAGGAAGCTGAAGGATACAAAATAGCTTGGCCAATGGATAAAGTGATTTTGGATAGGGATCCAATCTTTTTTGAAGATGTATCCATGGTAAGGTTTTCTAATCTTGTTTTCTTTCTACAATAACAGATGTGTTATCTCTAATCTTTAGCTTCTTACATTTTAGCAAACCAAGGAAGGTGAATCTCGAAGATGCAAAATATATGATTTGACCAATGAAGAGGACGAAGTTATTGCTGAAGGTCTCGTGTGCTCAGCTAAATCCAAAGATATGGTCAACAATATACCAATAGGTCCCAATGTTGTTAGTATTAAAGTTCTGAAGGTGTTCAATGATAAGGTATATTTGGGGAGGCCAACCGATGATATGTTTTTGATTGGTGATGCAAATAACGAGAAAATCTAATGGCCAGTCCTAAAGGTTGAAGTCATGGCAACTACCGTTACAGATGCAACACCTACTAAATCTGCAGCCAAGAAAATAGCATCACCTTCGAAATTAGCCAAGAAAAAAGCAGTGGTATGTAATTGAAATGAAGTTATTTTATTTGTTTGTCTGTTGTTGATGTTGGATCTTTCATTGATGTTGGAAATTTGCTTCTATTATCTGCGTTGAGTTGTAGAGTCCATGCAGCACTAGTTCGACCAAAAGTCGAAGGCAGAAGTGTATTTTCTTAGATTGCAACAACTTTGGACGTAAGGTAGCTGAAGGAAGAGTAGCTTCGATGGATCCGAATGAGTGGTGCCACTTTGTACCCCTAGGTCCAAATGCAAGCAACTTTTGGGTTGAAGTGGCTAAGATTGGTAATGCAAAGGTCTGGAGGCCAAATTGAAAGATTGAATCATATCTGATGCAATAGTTTCAGTTGTGGCATGGCCAAATGAAAAACTCAAGTTCGTGTGAAAAAAATGTCTAAGTTTTTGTAATTCTAGTTAAGACTTATAGTCCATATAGTCCAAAACAATGTACTATATTATCGGTTATGTATTTCTAGTTTAAACTTTATGTTAAGCTTCTGTAATAAAATGTCTTATTATGTAATACACTGTAAAATTTTAAGTCCAAAAGTTTAGCCAAAGTTAAACCCTAAAATTCGAAAATTATATCCGTAAACCCCTAAAATTAAAACTCTACACCCCAAAGTTCAACCCTAAACCCTAAAGTTAAACCCTAAACCCGAAATTCTTCAATCCTAAACCATGTACACATAACTAAGTCTTAGTGTAATTAGTCTTTCTAACTAAGTCTTAGATATGATATTGTGATCTTTTAAAACTCACTTGTTAATTTAAAAAAAAAAATCATATAAGAATTTGTGATAGAAGACTTTGTACATACAACTTAGTCTTAGTGTTTATGAACATATAAGTTAGATTGTTGTGATAGTACTTCTTAATATTTGTTTTTAATTTAATTTTTTTTTATTTATAAGAAATAATATTTGAAAACTTGAAATACTGATATTGAACTTTTTAAAAATTAATTTTAAATTTTTTTGCTTAATAACCTATTTTATATGGTAATTTTCCGATTTTAAACGAAATCTAAATTTTGAACCAATGAGAAGTAACTTCCAAGATTGCAGACGTGACCAATCATACACCAATGGATGTGTCTCGCCAACTTCGATCTGAGCCGTTCTTCTTCTGAGCCAATGAGGAATAACCTCTAATATTGCAGACAGATTATCAAAGCCGTTCATCATTTAGAGTCTGATTTCATCAGAGCCGTTCATCGTTTAGAGTCTAATTTCATCAGAACACTTCTTGTCGTTAGGGTTAGAATAAATTTCTGGACAAATCGTGTTTTGTCTCGCGAGCAACGAATCGTGATTTGACCAACGAATCTCGCCGATTGAAAGGAAGCAAATGGATAAAACGTGGATTTGGCTGCCAAGTTATAAACTATAATCTCTCGAGCTCACTTGTATTCACCGATTAAAAGAGAGCTAACTTCTTTTGTCTGATTTTTGTAGGAATAGTCACGAGTACTCAGAAGGAGAAACTAATTTCGTGAATTGGTCAGCAAGAAGATTGGAAAATCTGTATGAAATGTTATGCCCTTGTAGATACTGCCGCAATCTAAGCCATCAGTTAGTAGATAAAATAATGGAGCATCTGGTGATTAGGGGTATGGATAAGAAGTATAAGAGTTCTTGTTGGAGTATTCATGGTGAAAAAAAGATTCTGAAGAAGACAGTGGTCTTTAATATGAAACAGAGGCATTTGATTTGTTTAAGACAACATTCTCTATGGAAGAAGGTGGTCCAAATCAGACGAATGACAATGGGGTACAGGCAAATGATCATGATGAAGCACCAGAGGAAACTGAATTTAGGACAAAGTTAAGAGACGCTCAAACTCCATTGTACTCGGATTGTATCAAACACACGAAGGTTTCAGCAACCAGTGGGACTTTACAGATTCAAGGTTAAAAGTAGTGTGTCGGAGAACTACTTTGATCAGCTGTTGGTTTTACTTAAGGATATGCTACCTGAAGACAATGTTCTTCCCAAGAGTTTATCTGCAATCAAGAAATTTCTGAAGATATTTGGGTTCGGCTACGACAATATTCATGCTTGCAAGAATGATTGTATACGATATAGGAAGGAGTATGAGAAGCTAGAAAGCTGTCCAAGATGCAAGGTTTCAAGATGAGAAAAGGATAAGCACAATAATGAGATAAAGGTTGGGATTCCGGCAAAGGTCCTTAAAATATTTTCCAATCAAGGACAGATTTAGGAGGATGTTTAGATCAAAAAGGATGGCTGAAGATCTGTGTTGGCACCATACCAATGCCACTGAAGATGGTACAATGCGATACCCCGTTGATTCTATCTCTTGGGCACAGGTGAATGATAAATGGCCATACTTTGCTGCTGAACCAAGGAATCTTCGACTTGAGATTTCTACAGATGGGATGAACCCTTTATCCATGCAAAACACCAATCACATCACATGGCCAGTGTTGTTAGTGAACTATAACATGCCTCCAACTATGTGTATGAAGGCTGAGAATATAATGTTGACTTTGTTGATCCCTGGTCCACCAGCTCCCGGTAATAACATAGATATTTACCTAGAACCACGGATAGACAATTTAAAAGATTTGTGGGAGGAGGGTATTGAAGTGTATGACTCATTTGCGAAGGAGAATTTCAAACTTAGAGCCTTGCTGCTTTGGAGTATCAGTGACTATCCAGCCTTAGGAACATTGTCTGGATGTAAAATGAAGGGGAAACAAGCCTGCAATGTATGTGGAAAGGATACACCTTCTAGGTAGCTTAAGTTTAGCCGCAAGTTTGTCTACATGGGAAATAGAAAGAGACTACCGCCTGGCCATCGTTATAGATATAAAAAAGGTTGGTTTGACAACACTATGGAGGAAGGGATTGCGAATAGGATACAGATTGGCGCTGAGATATATGAGACACTACAAGCTTTTAGGAATGATTTTGGAAGACCTCTAAATAAGGAAAAAAGAGAGGAAAAGACCAGAGTTGGAAGATGATGAGATGGTTCAAGAAGAAGAGTGTGAAGAATCAAATGATCTATTGCGGTGGAAGAAGAGATCAATATTCTTTGAACTACCATACTGGAAGGTAAAGTAGAGTAATTGAACTATATTATCTGATTGTTGTACACGAATATGCCTAACATTTTCTTGTTTAATGTGTTAGGATATGCCTGTTCGTCACAATATTGATGTTATGCACGTAGAAAAGAATGTGTCGGATGCTATATTGTCTATCTTGATGCAAAGTGCCAAGTCAAAAGATGGGTTGAAAGCAAGAAAAGACTTAGAAGATATTGGAATCAGAAATAACTTGCACACAGAGGTGAGGGGAAAGAAAACATACTTACCTCCAGCTGCTTATTGGTTATCCAAAAAAGAGAAGACCATTTTCTGCCAAAGGTTAGCTAAGTTTAGAGGTCCTGATGGTTATTGTGGTAATATTGCGAATGGTGTTTCAGTTAACCCTCCGAATATTGGTAGTTTAAAGTTGCATGATCATCATGTGCTAGTACAAAACTTGTTACCGGCTGCATTAAGAGGGTTGTTACATAGGGGTCCTAGGATGGCCGTAAATAGATTATGCAGTTACTTCAACAGGTTGTGTCAGCGCATCATTGACCCGGAGAAACTTATGTCAATGAAGACAGAGTTTGTGGAAACAATGTGTCAACTGGAGCGCTTCTTCCCTCTATCCCTTTTTTATATCATGTTCTACCTTCCAATACATCTATCAAAAGAGGCACGTGTGGGAGGACCAGTACACTTCCGCTGGATGTATCCCTTTGAAAGTTTTGATGTTCTCATTTGCTTCAATATATTTACTTCTTGCAATGATGTTTGACTAATATTCATATTTCTTGACTGAGTTATAGGTACATGAAAACACTAAAGGCTTTTGTTAAGAATCATGCAAGGCCAGAAGCATGTATGGCTGAGGGGTATTTAGTTGGAGTATGCGTTGCATTCTGTTTAGAGTTCCTTAAAGATTCAGTACCAGTTCAAGAAGCAGTATATCGTAATGAAGATATTGAGGCTGACAGAATTGTGGTTGAAGGCCGACCTCTGCAGACGGGTATAGAGGTTACCCTTTCAAATAAAGATAGAGACATTGCACATCGCTATGTGCTAATGAACATGGCATCTTTGGATCCCTTTGTTGAGTAAGTTATCCTTTATGTTTCATCTACTTTTAATTATAATTTCATTTTCATATGTTGTTGTTTAATGTAAAAATCATGATGCATTTGGAAGAGTTACAAACTATTGATGCTCGATGTGCTAGAAATGAAACTTTGTTGTGAAAAAACCATACTGAGCACTTTGCACAATGGCTTAAGAAAAAGGTTACCAACTCCATCTTCTTTTCTTGATTACAAATTTTATGACTGGTTAGCTTGAATTTCGATGACTGGTTAGCTTGTAGCTTGATAAACATGTACAGATTTTAGCATTTTGCTGACTGGTTAGCTTGTAGCTTGAAACATATACAAATTTGAGCATTTTGCTGACTGGTTAGCTTGTAGCTTGATGATTGGTTTTCGTGGTACATATTGTTAGCTTCATAATCGTGTTTTGATCCCTTTGTAAGTTCCTCAGCTTGATGATCATGTTCTGATTTTCTGCAGCAGATTCATTCAGACTCAACAAATAGTCATTCTAAGGAGATAAGGTGGTTGGCATTTGGACCAAGAAATGTTGCTTTAGCACATAAAAGATTCATCATTAATGGGCAACGGTTTCATACAGATGCGGTCAAGCGGAAGACACAAAACAGTGGAGTAACTTATGAAGCATTTAGCATGTGTAGATCAAGTACTAGAGATATGAGACAAGTCGCTGATATGCTTACATATTATGGAGTGATAAAGGAGATTTTACTTACGGACTATCACATGTTCAAAGTGCCGCTGTTTAGATGCAACTGGGCCAACACAGGGAATGGTGTGAAGGATGAAGATGGCTTCACTCTTGTTAACCTTCATATGAACCAAGCAGCTTATTTGAAAGATTCATGCATTCTACCTTCTCAAACGAGACAGGTTTTCTACTCTATGGAAGATGATAATTCAAATTGGTATGTTGTTATGAGAATGCCACCTAGAAGTTATCATGAGTTGGAAACAGAAGGGGATTTAGGTGGTGCACCTTTGCATGTCCAAGAAGTCGATGATCTAGGTGATGAAGCTTCTAATGATGATAGTGTTTATGTTAGGGATGATTGTGAAGGTTTATTAGTGGTAGATTGATAGTTTTTATGTTTGTGTTGTGGTTTGTATGAACAAGAAAATTTGTTATATGGGTTTTTGAATAATTAAATATTTAATGGATTTTTTTATATTTTAATTGTTTTTAATTACAAATATTTGAAATAAATATTAGATTTAAAAAAAATCAATTCGTAATTATTATTAATTAAATTTTGGATAATTTAAAAACTAATAAGTTTTAATAAGATTTGTACAACGCTATTATAAATATTAACTATTGCATAAACAATAACGCTATTGTTGTATAATTAACTATAGCATAAACGAAAACCGCTATTAAAAGTGTCAGACCTATTATAACGGGCGATGTTAGAGCGGCTAAGGATGCGCTATTATACAAAACTCATAGCGTTTTTCGTCTGCTATTACTACCCTTATTTCCTGTAGTGTCAATGATATGTGAGGTCTATGAGTCCAAGTTTGGAATGGATGAACTCACAGACTTTGGTGTTGGCTGTCTTTGTGAAGATGTCAGCCAGTTGATCTTCACTTCTTGTGTAACAAGGTAGAATAATCTTCTGTTCCACAGCTTGTCTCACCTTATGACAATCTTCCTCAATGTCTTTAGTCTTTTAATGGAAAATTGAGTTGCTGGCAATATGTATACCAGCTTGATTATCACAGTGCTTAGTGATTGGTGTTGATGTCTCTATGCCCAAATCTCTCAGCATGTTTCTGATCCAAATGATTTCATTTTAAAGCTTCCTTATCGCTCTATACTCTGCTTCAGCACTTGAACATGATACCACATTTTGTTTCTTGCTCTTCCAAGTAACTAAGTTGCCTCCAATGAAGGTGCAGTAGCCTGTTGTGGATCTCCTATCCACCCTATCACCAGCCAAATCTGCATCACAGTATCCCACAATCTTTGTGCTCTTGTTGCATCTCATCCATACATCTTGGCCAGGAGCTTACCTTAGGTATCTCATGATCCTCTCCACCATATTCAAATGGTGAACCTTGGGAGATTGCATATGTTGGCTGACTTGGTTTACGGCAAAGTAGATGTCTGGTCTTGTAATGGTTAGATAGATCAGATTTCTAACCATTCTTCTATAGAGCTTGAAGTCTCCAAATGGTGTATCCTCAAACTCCCCTCACACAAGACTTTGTACCCTTCTTCAAGTGATGTTTTGGCTACTCTTCTTCCAAGTTCTCCTGCCTCATTTAACAGATCAAGTGTGTACTTTCTTTGAGTTAAGAAAAGGCCCTCATTAGAGCGGCATATTTTTATCCCTAGAAAGTACTCTAGCTCATCCAAATCTTTAATATCAAACGTAGACTTAAGAAAAGCTTTGGTTGAGGTGATACCTTCCTTGTCACTTCCTGTGATGATGATATCATCAACATTGATCAGAATCACCACAATTCCTTGTTTGTTTATGAGGGTGAAGAGAGTATAATTAGCTTCTGATTTCACAAACCCTCGCCCATTGAGAGTTGTGCTTAATTTGTGATACCAAGCTCTTGGCGACTACTTTAATCCATAGATTGCTTTCTATAATCTAAAGACATTCCCTGGTTTAACAAAGTCTTCCATACCAGGAGGTGACCTCATGTAAACCTCATCCTCCAATTCTCTCTGGAGAAAAGCATTCTTAACATCCATATGGCCATAAATCTCACTCCAAGTTGACTGCCAAGGAAAGTAGAATCCTTATGGTGTGGAGTTTAGCTACTGGTGCAAAGGTATCCAGATAATCTTCTCCATAGACTTGAATATATCCTCTTGCAACTAGTCTTGTCTTCTTTCATTCTGGTTTCCCATTAGATAGGTACTTGATGGTGAAGAAAAGGTGACTTGTTACTGTTTTCTTTCCTTTGGGAAGCTCAGTTTCATACCAAGTATCATTCTTGATCATGGCATTGATTTCATCTCCAACTGAATATCTCCAATCATCTAGTTTCATTGCCTCTTCATAAGTCTTTGGAATGTACTCTTGATCCAGATTGTTGATAAAGACTAAATGCTCTTGAGGGTAACTCGCCAAAGAACATGTTGCTTGGATAGGATGAGCCACTGTATTGCTGTTGAAGTATACTTTTGTGTCGACCCACTTGGATGGCTTCTTCACTTTAGTGCTTCTTCTCAAATGTTGAATCTGTTACTCTTCTATCACTGCATCTTCCTGACCTTGTTCTCCACTACATTGATCTTCACTAGACTGATCAGATTTAGCTCCATCTTAATCTTGTGTTGCGACTGAATCATCTTCTTGTTGTTCTTGTTGTTGTGATTCAGGTTCATTGCCCCCTTCAGGATCAGGATAGACTGTTTATACACTTGGTGCAGCTTCATCAACAACAGGAGGGGTTGGAGAAGTTCTTGGAACTCTACTGGTCTGAGGCTAGCTAATGCCTAAGCTTTCCAGAATAATTATCAAGTTGTTTGTCCTATCTGAAGGCCCTTGTGAGAGATCTTGAAGGCTTTCCCAACTCTTCTCATCATAGTACCCTTTTGATTCCAAAAACTTCACATCTCTTGAGACAAGAACCCTTCTTGACTCTGGATCATAGCACTTATATCCCTTATGAGTTGGAGAGTAACCAATGAACATAGCCTTTGAGCTTTTAGCATCAAGCTTGTTCATCTGCTCCCCTGGTATCAACACAAAACAGAGGCACCCAAATACACGCAAGTGGTCCAAAGATGATTTGGTCTTGTTTAGGACCTCGAATGGAGACATGTCGTTGAAGACTTTAGTTGGAGTCCTAATGATCAGATAAGTAGCAAACATCACAACATCACTCCAGAATTGTTTTTAGAACATTGGTGTGGAACATCATTGATCTTGCTACCTCCATCAAGTGTATGTTCTTCCTCTCAGCAACTCCATTCTGTTGAGGAGTGTAAAGACAACTTGTATGGTGAGTAATCCCATGTTGAGCAAGATATTGCTTGAATGCCTGACTTTTATACTCTCCACCATTATCAGACCTTAGAATTTTCATCTTGGCATTGAAATGGTTGCAGATATGGGTCTGTAAATTCTTGAAAGCATCCAACACCCTGTCCTTATACTGAATCAGTGCCACCCAAGTGTATTTGGACTTCTCATCAATGAAGGTGTCAAAATATTTGTGGTTCTCTCTGGACACACATGGAGAAGTTCATACATTAGAGTGAACAAAGTCAAAACATTTTTTATAGATGATGCTAGACTATGGGAAGACTGTTCTAGAATGCTTCCCCAATATGTAAGCTTCACAATCATCATTCTTGAAGACTGCACCTGAAAGCATCAGGTTTAGGGCTCTGGTATGAGGATACCCCAGCCTAGCATGCCATAATGTGCTATCAACCCCGCTTGAGGTACTGGCCAAACAGTGAGAAGTAGATGGTCCAGCCACACCTGTCTTCTGAATATGATAGAGATCGTTGTGAATGTGCCCTTTTCCAATCACCTGGCCTGTCTTTAAGTCTTGAAATTCAACCTCATCTTGTCTGAAGACAACCTGACAACTAAGATCAACTGTAGCCTTCCTCACTGATAGCAGATTTGATGTAAACTGAGGCATATACAAGGCAGTTGATTCCCTATCAAACAACCTAAGGTTCCCTATCCCTTCTTTCTTAACCTTATCACCGTTTTCTATAAGAACATTCCTTGAGGCAGGCTAGACATCACTAATCAAGTTCCTATCACTAATCATGTGATGGCTTGCTCTTGACGCCATAATGATAGGTTTAGAGTCAAGAGAGTGTGTATCAGCATTCTTGGATGAGATAAAGGCCTTGATAAAGGAATGTAGGTTACTCATGGTCGCTGGAACATCAGTGTTGGCTGCACTATCAGTACTTCTCCACGTTCCTCTTTCATTTGAACCACCAATGACAGATGAATACATGGTTTTCCTTGAATTGATGGATGCTAAAACACCTTGATTACATTCCTGACAAGATTCAAATCACTTCTTCATCGCATATTGCGATTCTTATGTTGTTTATTAGCCTTCTTGTACTTTGGAACCAACACCATGATTGAGTTCTTTTGACCAGTGGACAATAGACTATTCCTACTGGTTTTGAGATAGACTGGACTTTGATGAATCATTTCCGGATATGGCTGAAGCTTTTTTGAGTTCAAGAGAATAAGGTATACTCCTCTACCTTGGGAAAGAAATATATTTATGGAATCTTTTGTGAGGTTCAGGAGCTTAGAGCTCTGATGCGGTCATCAAATCAGCAGCTGAACCTGAGGTCAAGCCATCATCTTATTCAACCAGCCTATGTATGTGCACTGAAAATGCCATATCTTCCTAACCCGGAGAGATTCCACCATGAAATAAATTTTCATGGATTCTACACTCAAGTAGAGTACCAGCCCAATTGGAATACGCCCAAAATTTATCTTTACCAGAAAGATATGAATTTTTCAAACAGGAGGTTTTCCAACTTGTCCATTTGCGAGGTTCCGAGTTTAGAGCTGTTTCAAACCCAATAAAGAAACTTTACGATCCAAACCAAAGCATGGACTTCAAGATGGATCTCATATATTTCCAGCAAGCCAAGAATGGGGAGAAAAGTCCACGGAAATATGGAGTTATGGCGCAATTACGTAAACCGGTCAACCCAGTTCTTCAATTGTCTAATTTAGAGTCTCACCGGTTCCATCTTAGTCTAACCAAACAGTGGCGACCAGGAGAGGTTTCTAAGCATTTTAGAAGTATATCCAGTGATTCAGGAGGAGTTGAAGAGTTCTTACCATGCACCAAAGCCCACATGATCAGGAGGATCTATTTATAGCTCTTTTCTCAATTCATTTCTGGACGTGATCAGCACCTTCAAAGCAGTAAAAAAGATTCCAAAGAAGCTCAGATATCCCTTAAAACCATACAGGTTCAAGATTATTCAAGCTCACCCTTTGCAAGCTAAATCCCCACAATCACTCCAACGGCTAGTTTCCGATTTTGTGTCTTTGGAGATTTGTTTTCTTTCTTTTTACTTTATGAACGTTTTGTTTAGATCTTTCTGAGCATTATATAAGCTCTCCTATTCCTTCATTTGTAGGCACCCTCGATCTTAAGAATTCATAAAAGTTTGTTTTGTTTTTATCTAAGTTTATCTTTGAATAAAATCGATTGTCTTTAGGATTCAAAGAGTGATTCTTTGCTGTCCTATTGATTCGTGGTTCATAGGTTCATTGAGAGATTCAGGAGCCTTGAAGATCACAGATTGAGAGAGTCAATCAACACCCACGGATTGAGAGAATCAATCAACTATCCATCACCATCTCCACCACTGATCATCAATCTTCTATCCATCAACCATTCCATCCCTCTATCCTTTTTATTTCTTTTATTATCTTATCATTCATAAACTCATTGTTCTTCCTTTGTTTCAGGTTATCTTGAACGTGAAAGGACAGTATTTCATCCATCAACCACCTTCATCTCTACCGATTTCTCAACCATCACCATATCATCGACCATCTCACCATCCTAGCTTCTGGGGCTGTATCAATCTCTGATACCATGTAAGAATATGAGATGTAGTAGGAGTTTAGTTTCAGGAGAATGAAGAATAGGAGAGAGAGAGAGAGAGAGATGGAGATATAGATATTTAAGAGAGAGAGAAGGAGAGAATAATTACCTTAACATATAATTTCTGGTTACAACACATATTTAAACTAATGTAGATTTGGACAAAAAGAAATAATAAATAAAGACAACATGCATGTTTCTTGAGTAAAGAGACAAGGAACAACTTCCAAAGTTATTGTCTTTAATGGTCGAATCGATAAGTTGCCATGGATGGATTGATGTGGAAATGTCTTGCTGTGAATGATAACCTGTGGATGGGTTTCTGTGGATCTTCGTGACAAAACTGCTTGTCATTTATTTCTTCATGTTAACAAACATGTGAGTTCCTCTCATCATTTCTCCCTTATGCTAATCTTTTTGTCTCATCAATCAGGAAAATTTCTCCAACAATCTTGCTTGACGTGCCATTAGATTCTTTGATCATGAGTGAAGAAATATTTGGCCCTCTCCTGCCAATCCTCACGGTACTTGCCATTCAATACAGACTCTGCTTCATCAATTTGGATTTGATGTGTGACATACCTTGGCAGATTATGCTTCGAAAGGCATATCTAATGATCACATTTGTTCTGCACAGCTCAACAACCTGAAAGAGTGTTTTCACGTGATTCATTCTCGACCCAAGCCACTTGCTGCGTATTTGTTTACCAAAGACCACAAGCTGAAAGAGAGATTTGCCAAGACAGTTTCTGCTGGAAGCATAGTAGTTAACGACACAGCTGTTCATGTAAGATAACACTAGTCATATATATATATATATATATATATATATCTCACTTATAAGCAGTTTTATCATATTACTATTTAAAGCTTTATCATCATCTGAATATATTTGATATGTCCAGTTTACACTTCCCACATTGCCATTCGGAGGAGTCGGTGAAAGTGGAATTGGTTCTTACCATGGTAAATTCTCATTTGATGCATTCAGTCACAAGAAATCTGTTCTCTTCAAAAGCTTTTTAGGTGATTCAGCCATCAGGTATCCACCATACTCTAGAAAAAAGTTAGACTGTTAAAGGCTCTTGTCAACAGCATATCTAGTGGACACATTCAAAGTCCTTTTAGGTTTATCTTAAAAGGATCGATGATGACAATGAGTTATAGATATATGTATTTGGTTGTTAAAGATACATGTATGTTGATGAATAAACCATTTGAGATTATATAGTCTAGAGGAAAGCTCACTTTCTTCGGATATGAACTTAGGTTGTTAAAGATATATATGTATGCTGATGAATAAGAGGTTTGAGAATTGATTATGGAAATCTGATTTTTCTTCATTTAAACTTTATTTTTACAAAAAAAAAAATTGAAGAGTCTTTGGATTCTTAATCTATAATTAACCATGTCCTAAAAGCTCCCTTAGAAAAGAAAGAAAAATAAATAAGATAGAAAGAACCAGGATCAAGAATCATTCTGAAGAATGCTCTGAATCTCTGCTCTTTGAGAATCTGTAAGCTGTTCCGGGAACTTAGCCCGAAACCGAACTCTCAAATCTCCTCTCGTCTTCCCTTTATCTTTTGGTTTTGGCATCCCTTTGCCATGAATGACTGTAACATATCCGGGGTGAATAACATCTTCAATCTTCAAACTCATGTTGTCGCCATCAGGTAAAGCGACACAGAGCTCAAACCCCGTCAAAGCTTCGAGAAGAGAGACTTCCACCGCCATTTCTAGGTCGTCACCTTTTCTTTTAAACACCTCGTGCTCTTTCTCAACTATCATGAATGTCAAATCAGCCGGTACACAACTCCCCATTGCTTCGTTTCCTTTTCCTTCGAATGTCACTTTGGTTCCTCCTTTCCATCCTGGTTTCACTTTTATTTCCACCGTCTCTTCCTCCTCGCTCAGTTGCCTTCACAACAACATTAAAGCTGAGTTACTCTTCTTGTTCCAAAAGACTCGTACATACCCAAAAACAAAAAACAGAAACAAACCCTGAGGTTGTAGTCACATCTCTCTTGATCTTGATCTTCTTAGTGCATCCGTTGCATAGCTCCTCGAGCGTGCAGCTTAGTTTCTTCTCTGTTGGTTGAGGTTTAGCCACTTTTTCGGATGAGGTCGAGTACAATATTGGGTTTGCAAAGCTCCTAGGCGATGTGGTCGTGGATCTCCTAAGTGTACGCATAAAACCAGCTGAATCCGTCCTGTTGCTGCTGCTTTTGCTCATCCCTATACATGATGAACCCTGCCTGACCGCGGCTGTGTTGTGGCTATAACTTCTTGATAAAGATAATGGCTTCTTGTGTCCCACGCTGTTGAGTCTATTGTAGCTACGAACCTTGCAAAGACTCACACCTTCCACCTTAGTAACCTTGGCTTCCTGAGAAAATATCTACCATATATATGTTAATAATAGGAATCCATAAACTTATTGCATCATCTACCCATACTTTGAACAAGTTGTGTCTTGTAATATCATTACCTGGAAATTGAAGGCGTTTGGCTGGTTAGTGACGTTGGATTTGTGATCTTCGTGGCGTTTGGATTCGGTGTGTAGCTTTCGTTCGTGTTTATGATTAGGCTTCTCACGCGGCAAAACGCTTGAGATTGATCGGCAAATTTTGAAGATATCACGGAGGAGGAAGCTTCGTTTCTTGGTCGAAGGCTGAGCGACCCCTTGTGTTGTCGCCATTCACGGCGAAAGAGAGGAGAGAGAAAAATAGACGTTTTGTTTTATTTGTTGGCGACAGACAGTGTAAATATTCTGTGTAACTGTCTTTTTCCAGAATTTCCTTTTTTAAACAAAAAAAAGTTATTTTGACTTCGACGGAAACAGGTACGAAAAACAGAGATAAGAAACGCGTATCTGATTAGCTAAAATTACTAATTAGCTAAATTACCATAGAAACGCGTATCTGATTAGAAGATGATTCGTTCTTTCTGTTTCATTATGACTCGTTGATGTCGTCATACTTATCCTCAGATCATGTTTATCCCATAAAACCCTTAATGGATTTCTTAAAAATATTTTTTTTTTCTGAATTAAAAAAAAAAAAAAAAATTAAAAAATACGCCAATCGCGGGTTGCCACGTGTCAGTAGGATCCGCGAACAGTCCAAAACCCCAACAATAGTCGTTCCTTAACATGGTTTTTTTGTTACCGATTTTTTGTGTTTTGGTGGGATCCACCACTATTTTTTGGGTAAAAACCCTTCTAAAAAAACCCGGATGCACATGACCTAATACGACTATCCAAGATATAATAACAAGTTAACTTTTAATAAACGTACTAGCCTTTACGCGGTTTTCACTTCAGTTTGATTCTTTAGGTGTTTTAGATATAAGAATTATTCAGGTTATTTATAAAATTCAGTTTGGTTCCAATTCAATTATTTTGGTTTTCGATTCGGTTATGACAATAATGGTAAGAACTAGCTAGTATCTCATAAAATTCCAATTCCAATTTGGTTCTCTCAGTTTAAGTATTTTCGGTTAATTTTGAATAGTTTAGATAAAAACAAACAGATTTTTCCAGTTTTTTGATTAAATTTCGAATAATTATGATAAGTTTAAATATTTCCAATAAAAACTATTTGAGTTATTTGATTATTTCAGGTAGTTTGAATAATTATAAATAATTTGGATAAAAACATTAGGGTTTTTTTTTTGGG
>NC_027753.1:381955-395130 GCF_000695525.1 Brassica oleracea var. oleracea | reverse complement strand
GGGGGGGGGGGGGGGGTTAGGTGTTTCAGTTTATAAGTAGTATTTTAAAAATATTTTTTATTTTTAAAACTAAATATAATTAATATTTTCAGTTTCAGATTTGTGTTTTCGGTTTTGTTTTGGTCCAGTTTTTGGTTCTCGGTTTATATGTCCACGATATCATTCATATAAATACACTCCTTTCACATGTGAAACTACTAGAATCAAAAATCCATCAACTCAAATATATATTTAAACAGATAAAAATGAGCTACTAAAATGAATAAACCAAATTTTAAAATTGGAATTGGATAATCCAGATCTGTGTTTAACTTAATAGTTTTATAGAGAAATAAATATTCTTAAATACCCAAAAACAATTTTCTTCCCAATTTTTTTAGGGGTCAAAATAACTAAAATAGGTTTTATTAAAGAGGTAAATGACGATTAAAATATTTCTATAAAAATATAAAATAAATAAATATTAATAAATCAAAAATTTATTTTAAAAAATTATTTTCTTGAAACGATCTTCTTAAAACAATTCAGTAAGACCTTAACTATGTATTATATCTTCTTGAATTTCAGGTTAGGAAGAGATTCATGAATAAGTATAGGGCTTTTTGCAAAAGTGACTCAAAACTTGGAGTCAAACAGAAAACTAACCTTTTCTTTTGACTCCTTTTTTTTTGAGATTTTAACCCCACACCTGCATTTTATCTACGAAAATGCCATTAACATTTTTTTTTTTTTTTCGAAAATGGCTTCTTTACTGTCTCAACCTCATCTTCTTCAAGTATTTACAATATTGCCACTGCAATGAATAGTGGCAACAACCTTGTACGAACTGTTTGGAGCTTTTAATGCCCTTTAATGCACGTAAATCTCTTTACACTCTCTCTGTTTCAATTGTTATGAACTAAAAACAACATTTCTTTCACTTTCTCTCTATATTCATCCAAAAAACTCAAGCTTTTGACAGAGCCATATTTCTTTCGTTTTGACTTACGGTTGCTTTCGTTTGAGGTTCTGGGTGGTTGGAGAAGACCCTGTGTGCAAACGAAGTCATCTCACCTAGTTTAAGGTACGAATTTGAATTTTTTTTCAAGATCTGTTCGCGTAGAAGACTTACTAGTAAGTCATCTGTATGTAGAAGACTTACTGATGAGTCTTCTGGTCAAACGGAAGACTTAAATTAAGTCGTCCAGCTTTGTTTGTTAAAAAAAAACACTCCAGACGACTTATATATACGTCGTCTACGAGAAACGGGCTAGTTTTGCATTTGACCGAATCGTGTCAGATCTTTGACTATTTCTGGACGACTTATAATTCAGTCGTCTCTGGGAAAGTTAAAATTTCAATATTTTATGAAAACTTGACGACTTACGTGTAAGTCGTCCTAGGTTAGTTTTGTAATTGAAAAATAAAACTTCATAATTTAACTTTAACCAGACGACTTAATATAAAGTCGTCCCTCCAGAAGACTTAATTTAAAGTCGTCCGGGGAAAGCAAAGTCGTCCAGAATTTTTCCCAATTTTCTGGTCAAACCTTGCTTATCCCGGACGACCTTAAATTAAGTCGTTTAGCTGGACGACTTTATATTAAGTCGTCTGGTTAAAGTTAAATTATGAAGTTTTATTTTTCAATTACAAAACTAACCTAGGACGACTTACACGTAAGTCGTCAAGTTTTCATAAAATATTGAAATTTTAACTTTCCCAGAGACGACTGAATTATAAGTCGTCCAGAAATAGTCAAAGATCTGACACGATTCGGTCAAATGCAAAACTAGCCCGTTTCTCATAGACGACGTATATATAAGTCGTCTGAAGTGTTTTTTTTTAACAAACAAAGCTGGACGACTTAATTTAAGTCGTCCGTTTGACCAGAAGACTCATCAGTAAGTCTTCTACATACAGATGACTTACTAGTAAGTCTTCTACGCGAACAGATCTTGAAAAAAAATTCAAATTCGTACCTTAAACTAGGTGAGATGACTTCGTTTGCACACAAGGTCTTCTCCAACCACCCAGAACCTCAAACGAAAGCAACCGTAAGTAAAAACGAAAGAAATATGGCTCTGTCAACCATAGCCCATATTTTGAATCAAAAGCTTGAGTTTTTTGGATGAATATAGAGAGAAAGTGAAAGAAATGTTGTTTTTAGTTCATAACAATTGAAACAGAGAGAGTGTAAAGAGATTTACGTGCATTAAAGGGCAATAAAAGCTCCAAACAGTTCGTACAAGGTTGTTGCCACTATTCATTGCAGTGGCAATATTGTAAATACTTGAAAAAGATGAGGTTGAGACAGTAAAGAAGCGAAGACTTTCCAGACGCCTTATTATAAGTCGTCTAATAAGTCGTCCAGATGGAAGACTTTCCAGACGACTTAATTAAGTCGTCCGATAAGTCGTCCAGCTGGGAAGACTTTCCAGACGCCTTATTATAAGTCGTCTAATAAGTCGTCCAGATGGAAGACTTTCCAGACGACTTAATTAAGTCGTCCGATAAGTCGTCCAGCTGGGAAGACTTTCCAGACGCCTTATTATAAGTCGTCTAATAAGTCGTCCAGATGGAAGACTTTCCAGACGACTTAATTAAGTCGTCCGATAAGTCGTCCAGCTGGGAAGACTTTCCAGACGCCTTATTATAAGTCGTCTAATAAGTCGTCCAGATGGAAGACTTTCCAGACGACTTAATTAAGTCGTCCGATAAGTCGTCCAGCTGGGAAGACTTTCCAGACGCCTTATTATAAGTCGTCTAATAAGTCGTCCAGATGGAAGACTTTCCAGACGACTTAATTAAGTCGTCCGATAAGTCGTCCAGCTGGGAAGACTTTCCAGACGCCTTATTATAAGTCGTCTAATAAGTCGTCCAGATGGAAGACTTTCCAGACGACTTAATTAAGTCGTCCGATAAGTCGTCCAGCTGGGAAGACTTTCCAGACGCCTTATTATAAGTCGTCTAATAAGTCGTCCAGATGGAAGACTTTCCAGACGACTTAATTAAGTCGTCCGATAAGTCGTCCAGCTGGGAAGACTTTCCAGACGCCTTATTATAAGTCGTCTAATAAGTCGTCCAGATGGAAGACTTTCCAGACGACTTAATTAAGTCGTCCGATAAGTCGTCCAGCTGGGAAGACTTTCCAGACGCCTTATTATAAGTCGTCTAATAAGTCGTCCAGATGGAAGACTTTCCAGACGACTTAATTAAGTCGTCCGATAAGTCGTCCAGCTGGGAAGACTTTCCAGACGCCTTATTATAAGTCGTCTAATAAGTCGTCCAGATGGAAGACTTTCCAGACGACTTAATTAAGTCGTCCGATAAGTCGTCCAGCTGGGAAGACTTTCCAGACGCCTTATTATAAGTCGTCTAATAAGTCGTCCAGATGGAAGACTTTCCAGACGACTTAATTAAGTCGTCCGATAAGTCGTCCAGCTGGGAAGACTTTCCAGACGCCTTATTATAAGTCGTCTAATAAGTCGTCCAGATGGAAGACTTTCCAGACGACTTATAATAAGTCGTCTGCGCAGTCTTTTGGATTGAAGTAAATACCTGACTCAAGATAGCAGCTTTCATTGATCTGCGGCCTCTGCTGCCCTCGTAAGCCAGTATCGGTGGAGACGGACTGTCTGCTCTGGGACCACCAATACTAGCACCCAATTCCGGCATAGCTGTGTACGTCTAGACCTGAAGAACTTGTATAAACCCATCCACGGTGTAACAGCCAGCAATTTCTTTGTTCCACAAAGAGTCCATCAGCACCTTAAACGCGACTCTCCCCCATGGATAATTCTCAAACCGTTCTAAATCCATCACTAGCCTTGCCAGAGTAGATCGTGTAGCGGTTGAAAACTTTCTCCCTTCAATGAATCCAGTGAAGATGGAGAGGTACGCGAGCCGCTTGCGATCTTCCCTGGACCAATCCCCGCATCTCTTCAGTGCTGCTATTATCTGATCAGTAGTTGGCCCAGCTTCCAGATGAACTCCCAGCATCCCCCAGAAAGAAACCATCTCTGGGGTAACGTCACATTTTGGTGTCTCAAGGTCCTCGATGTACTCGCAGTTTAGACCAGTGAGGTTTTCAAACTCTAACAGTGAAAACCTCAAAGGTTCTGGACCAACGAGAGACCACATCTCATACTTCTTCTTAATGTCCAGCTTGAAACTGAGCATGTAGTGAACCAGCCTTGAAGCCCAACCAAATCCCTGCTCCTTGAACTTGATGAAAACTCCCAAACTCGACTCCTTGAGCTCTTCAAATTCGTCATCAGTAAGAGCTTTCCTAAGAGCAGTATGCAACTTGCTGTTATCCGTATGATACGAAATGCTATTGTGGGCTTCTGGTTCTTCCCCTGATGTGTATAACCTACGGGGGAGTTCTGGAATATCCATCCTTTTTGTCTGCAAAATAATCAAAGACAACAATATAAGTCCAGACGACTTAGTAGACGACTTAAATTACTTACAAGTCTTCCAGTCGCAGAAGGAGTTGGAGTACTCGTCATTGCGGTTATAGATCTGAAAAAATAAACGTGAAACGGTGAGAATGAGTAAATTGATAGAGACAACGTTTTATGTTCATCTTTTCCTCGAGATTGATGACTTAGCGGCGTTAGGGTTTACAGAGAAACGGCGCTAAGGTTTACAGAGAAGAAGCGGCGGCGCTAGGGTTTAGAAGAAGCGGCGGCGCTAGTGTTTAGAACGTTGGTGACCACGGTGGCGAGGGCGACGGTTTGTTCGGAAATAGTGGAATCGGCGGCGCTAGGGTTTAGAGGAATCGGCGCGGCTAGGGTTAGAAGAAGCTGCGGCGACAACGGTGAGAATGAAGTGAGATAGATAGCCGATGTTGAGAACGATGGTTTGTTCGGAAATCGTGGGAATTCGAAATCGCCTTTGAGAGGGAGAACTGTTAGGGTTTCTGAATTTCGCGAAAAATGAAACAAAAAAAATAAAAATCACCTTATATATTGGGTAAATAATCCGGTTAGCTTTAAAATTACATTGGTAAACTTTAAGGTTTGGTCCGGTTTAGACGACTTATTCTGGCTGATAATGTACAACAGACGACTTAATATTTAGTCGTCTGTTTTCAGACGACAAAATATTAAGTCGTCCTAGACCCTAAAATGAACCCCTAAACTAAAATGACTAGATTAACTAACTAACCACGTTATAAAATCAAATTATACTTAAATAGTGTTTACTATACACATAAATGAACACGCATAAGTAATTTTAAAAATTTTCAAAAACGGTTTTAATGCTTTCCAAAATCTAACCCTAAGAACACATACAATACTACAACATATGTTGATGAAACATAAACTTAAGAATATCATGACTCACTACTTTCACTCATCTATGCTGAAAACAATTGAAATTTGTTATATCTTAATTTATACCTCCTAAGACATATGTTAATTACATAATTCCCATTTTTCACTTATCAAAATATTTTTTACAAAAATTTTAAATTATGTTTAAGACTAACTGTCCAGACGACTTTCAGTTAAGTCGTCTGGACGACTTATTTTCAAGTCGTCTAAACAGACGACTTGCAAGGGGTAGAAACGTAAAAAAAATTCCGTTTTCTTGTTTGGTCACAAGGGGATAGTTGTAATTTCAATAGCCTTTTAGGTTACTTTTGCCTTTGACCAAGTTGGGGTATTGTTTTGGGTTTGACTCCAAGTTTTGAGTCACACTTGGCAATTCTCCCATAAGTATAACATATTCATAAAATTTAGGAAGATATTGATAAATATGTATAAGATCTTCGTAAAATTTAGGAAAACTTTCATAATGTATTAAAAATACATTCTTAAATGTGTTTCATGAAGAACTTCATGGATATATATTTATGAAAACCTTACTGAATTTGAATTATAAGTATATTTAATAAGATATTTTTAAATATTGATAACATCTTCCTAAAGTTTTTTGGAAAGATTCATGAACTTTATATCTAAATTTCATAAATATATTATACATATTTAAAAAAAATTGTTAATTTTTGAAAGATGTTATATATTGAGTAATATTTTCTTCAAAATATGAAAATAAATCAAATTGGGGAAGATCTCATACACATTTGTGAAGAACATTTTAAATATACATACAAGGTACATTATCAAAATATGTTTATACATTTATGAAGGTATTCCTGAATTCGGAAAAACGTTTTACAAATTTAGGAAGAAAATAAAAGTTCAAAAACGTTTTTCAAAACTTTTTTGAAGAAAAAATTGTTTCCAAAATAACTTTTGCGATAACTTGAAAAATATGTTTTTGAAATTTCCTTTTTAGGAATTTCTTCTTGAAAACCAAAATTTGAAAAATATATATTTTCAATTTTCTTATTTTTATTTTTTTAATATTTATTTATTCGTAAGTATTTATTAAATAGTTAATAAAAATAAAAAATAATGATCGAATTGTCAATAACCACTTTAATGAAACCTATTTTAGTCACTTTGAATTTTAAAGGCTATTTAGGGGATAAAAAAATAAAATGAACTATTTAGTAGATTTGCTTGATTAGGAAATTGGCTCGACAAATCTAGATGGACATGAAATAGTTTTGACAAATTTGGTTAGACATGAAATGGACTGGACGAGCCGGTATGATTGAGAAATGGATTGGTCAACCGACATTAGTGATAAATGAGTTGGAAATGGAAGATAAAGAACCAAAGATGGAAATGAATCATCATGAGCATCTTTATCAACCAAATGAGTGTAAAGAGCAGCTTGGCCGGACCAGAAAAAGATGGTCTTTTATGAATGTTGTAGTGTACAAGAACTATAAATAGTTTTGGTGTTAATAAACCAATTAGGAATAGGAATAAGGTTTTCTAAAGAGAGCAAAATTAAGATTTTATTGAGAGAATAAGGCGATAGCCTGGTTTTGATTGAATATCCTTTCCTGTGCTTATCTGTTCTCACAAGCTAAGATTGTTTAGATTAGGGTTTTCTAGCTTAGGATTTTGTTTCGGTCTTTCCTATTTATGTAATCCAGTATATTACATATAAATATAACATTCATTCAATAAACTTAAGATTTGGCACAACAATTCTCTCTTAGGAGACTTCCTTATCATGGTTCTTTGTGAACACCAACCGTCACACTAAGGAGAGTGATATGTTATGAATCATCTTAGACATTGAGAATGATGATGATGTGTCTCAAGAGTATCAACACATCTTTAGGGAATTCCATAGCTCTAAGAAGAAGTTCATACACCATCCAAGAGCCGCAAAGATCAAGGATCTACCCATCTTACCTTCAAGTGTGATTGGGAAGAGTTATTCCTATCCAAATCCCTACAAATGTTTTGAGAGCCACTTGAAGGTTTAGGGATTGTAGCTAATAAAGAATCACTTGAGATTTTAATTGAATTTTCAAGGGACTGCAGAACTTTGTCTTTGAACCAGGAGTAAAGGCTTATGAGTGTAAAGGCATTAACATCTTGGTCCAAAAGGTAGCAACATTAAAGCTAAGCTTACACGGGTCACTCATTTTTGCAGAACAGGATTTGAGGTCAGATAATTTTCAAGGATGAGGGGATAGTGTAACTAAAATCAGCAACCAAGGAAAGAAAGAAGAAAGAAAGTCAGATTTACATGCATCAACCAAAGACTTGCAAGAGTTTGGAATGGTCAGAGACGATCCAAACTCAAAGATGAGTATGGAAGTTGTTTTTACTACACCACCTGATCGGAAGAAGTATAAGCTAAGAGTATATGCCCACATGTACATGAGCATGGCGTCTGTTGACTCCAACTAGACAGAAGCAATATGATACAAGCTCAACAAAGAAGAAGAACCGCATGAATTGGGAATCATTTGCATTGAGCAAAGATCCATGAAGTTGTTGAGGCGTGAGGAGGGGTTGTAATACTCTGTGTTTAAGCTTGGAGGGACTCCTTATGTGATAAGGTCTGAAATAGTGCATTGGGAGAAGGATATGCATGATTTTGATCATATAAAGGGTTTAGATTTGAGGATAAATCTTTTAAAAATGGGAGGGGTTGGTGCGACCTAGATTAGCATCAACTTCAAAGGTTTGAAGATTGTGGAAGAACCATGTACACAATGGGCCAAAGAAAGACGTAATGGACTGCTATCAAGAAAATTCTAAGTGCTGAAAGGAGATCTAATAGGTTTGACCCATGAAGTTTTGGACCGAGAAAAAGCTATGGGCTTTGATGCGGTTTTCATCAAACATGGATTGACTATAGACCAGTATGGGCGAATAGTGAGCAACTTGCTTTGTAACACCCCCGATCCGGTCTAAGTCAAAGTTGACTTGATTAGCCGTGCAATAATCAAACAATAATATGCACGACCAACCACTTGAACCCAATTACCAAACCGAAGATGCTACAATTCGTAAAAAGAAATTTAATCCAAGGTTCCAAAGACAAAGCCCGATGCCCTAGTTCAAACATCCAAGCACACATTTCCTATCAAACATAACTCACAATGATGGGTTTTCAAGTGACCATAAGAAAACAATTTCCACATGCACAACTCCACAATGCATTGTCATAAT
Organism: Brassica oleracea var. oleracea; assembly: GCF_000695525.1. NCBI lineage: Eukaryota > Viridiplantae > Streptophyta > Magnoliopsida > Brassicales > Brassicaceae > Brassica > Brassica oleracea. The sequence continues at coordinate 386,593 of NC_027753.1, read as the reverse complement.
ATTGTTAATATCAAATGATAATACTCATGCATATCATAATTATTCAACATTTATCATCCTTGACCAAATGATTGACCAACAAGCAATCATCCATATCAGTCACAACAATCAATATCATTCAAGATCATTGGTATAAATCAATACTACCATTATCACTTATAACCATGACAACTACATCTAATTATGGTACTATTCTCTAGCTTCACATAAAAATACTAAAGCATACCACACCAAGTTCGTTCACTTAACTAACCACCTAGTCATGCTACCATTAATCTATACTATTAAAAGAGAAACATTCTGAAAAAATCTACTTAAACAAAGTTGTTGGACCTTTTCAATATAATCTTAATATGTCTTATTTTATATTTACCTTAGTTAATCAAAATTATCAATATTGTTAAAAGGGAAACTCCAACTGCCATCACCCGATATTTTTGCATCTAACATATCCTTTTACACATCTCAATATTTTAAGTGCATTAATATTCACTTTATTACGTAAGGAAAAAGTCAAAACAAATTAATAATATGGAATATACATATTTTTGACCTTATATAACCAAATATATAAAAAAAAAATCAAAATACTACCCGTCATGATGAAATTAGTTGGTAGGCTATTTTTTAAAAAAAATGTGTGTATGAACTTACAAAATATGTTCAAAGGTAGTATGCATATTTCAAATACAAACCAAATCCCTATACCATAAACCATATAGTATTTACTCATTTGACTCTCACCATTTTCATGTATTTTCTTGAATCTATATGTATTTGTTCAAATACATATTTTCTAGAGATTTTTATCATATTTTCAGTATAAATCAAACCCTATACCCTAAACCATATTTCCATAAACTTTTAAGCCATATATCCTAAACCCTATTTCATATATTTCTGAACTATAATCTGATTTCATATACATGTACTTCATATGACAAATCAAATAGTTTATTTAGTTTTATGTATTATTATAAAATACATGAGAACTTTAGTCAATTTAAAAAGTGTTTTAATGTTTTTCTGGGTTTTAATCTGGACAACATGTGTCGGTTCATATGTTTAATGGCGAGTTTTTGAATTTTATCTGATTTTTAATTAATAGGTTTTCATTAAATCCAAAATTGATGGAAACATATCAGTTGGTTTTTAATGTTTGGTTTTAGAAATTTGGGAACCGTTCATGTATTTACAAAGTTCGGTTTGGTTTTAGTTGAGTTATTTAGGTTTTGCTTTGGTTCGGTAGCGTAGTTTGAATCCGGCTAATATCTCAAAAATGGGTCCAGTTCTATTCCGGTTTAATTCTGGTTTAATTCTGGTTTTCAAGTAATTTCAGGTTCGTAGATAAACATTGCTGGATAATATATATTTTCAGTTTAAGTATCGGGTAATTCGGTTTTTTCGAATAACAATATCAGATAATTTAGATAATTTTAAATATTTTGGATAAAAATTTGGGTTATTCAGCTTTACAGGTAATTTGGTTTATAAATAGTAATTTTAGGATATTTGGTTATTTAGAAATTAAATATAATTTATTATTTGTAGGTATATAATTTGTATTTTAAAATTCAGGCATCCATTTTATTTTCTATTCGGTTTCAGTTATTTGGCTCGCCAGATATAGAATCAACTCGGTTATTTATAAAATTCATTTTAATTTGGGTTTTGTGTGTTTTCAGTTTGATATGGTTCGGTTCACGATTCCACATAAATGTGTCTAGAATTTTACACTATTTTATATAAAAATTCATATTAAAAAAATTATTTAATTTCGAAAATAAATCCGCGCTTTCTAAGCGCGGGTAAAATCTAGTATAATATTAAAATATAACATACCAAGCATGAAGAATAACTAAACCACAAACATGACCATCTATTAACATCAAAATATATCATACATTCTCTTCTGTAAAACAACAAGCATAACCCCAGCTCACCCTTGCGTTTTGGAACGGGATAAAGACACTTTACGGGACATGTCGGATTTTTGGGTCTCCTAGACAAAACCTAGATTCTAGGATGGACCAAAAATAATTAGAAAATATAACCTAGGATTTGTATTCAGAATAGAAAAATAACTCGGAAAGGAAAGATAAACTTAATTGAACTTATCCGAAGTCTTTCCAACCTAAGATGCTCGGGAATTCTTCTCTTAGGCCTTCTATAGCAAGCCAGACGTCTAACTATTATTTCTATTGGTTCCGTGTGTGAGCTCTGGTTTCATAATAAAACATATCTCTCCTATTTATACCAAATGATAGGGTCGGCCTCAATCATCTCCTCAGCCACCAACCCACCTTACAAAGTGATAAATGTCGACACTCGGTTCCGTGTCACCAAAAGCAGCTGAAGCAAACAGGTTACATAGCTGGTGAAACAGGACACAAGGTGAAAATGTATGAAATAAGATGAAGAACACATGCAGGTGAAGCAGGTAGGTAAAGCATGACAAGCTGCTGAAGCAGGACAATTGCCAACCAGCTCAACTTTGTCTAATTAACCGATAAACCATAACGTCCAACTGAAATTTCTGATAAACTCAACCAGAATTCAGACATCAAATACTTAACTTCCCCATCTAATTGGCTCCTAGAAGTCTTATTATGATGCTCACATTCATCATGAACCAAGTCGAATGGTATTTATTTAAATAGTTCCAACATACGCTCCAAACGGCTTATCTTGAATTCTGCACAAACCATCTCTCTTCCTTCTGCTCTAAACTCACTTCTCATGGTTACATTAGCTTCTTCAACCCTAATACAGCCATTAACAAGTCATAAATATTGGCTGAACTTAATAGGACATTCCCATCCTTTTGGAAATGCATTGGACGTTCTGATATACTATTCTAATGGACTACAGATTTGCAGTATAAATCCCCTTCAACATTTTTTTTCATTTCTTCTCATCATGCCTCACGCGTTGGTTTTCTAAGGTTTCCTAAACCATATAAATCAAGGCCAATAAATCTGGATGTACTTTGACCATTCTCAGGTGCTTTATCGCTTAAATTGAAAAATGAGCAACTCCCGTTGAATGCATATGATTCTTGTCTAACCATACCATCATTCATAGTCCATATAAGCTTTCTTTAACAACTTTATAACCTTCTCTTACTCAATAAACGCTTGTCTCTCTTCTGGAATGTATTGTTTGGTGCTAGTCAAACCGGTCTTCTTGTGGCCACATGTCAGTTCTTTGTACGGGTCATTAAATGCTTGATCACAAAATGGGCTGCAAGAACCTGGATGGACAGGAAATGTCTTCGAAGAACTTGGTTGGATAAGAAATGAACTGCCGATCCGATATGATAAAAAATGGACTGATCAAACTGATATGGGGGATAAATGAGTTGGAAATGGAAGATGAAGAACCAGATCCCGAATGGATCCTCATAGGAATTTTTATTAAAAAAATGAGCTCAAGGAGCATCTTGGTCGGGTCAGAAACCATATGGACTAAACCCAAGAAAGTTTTGTCCGAGAAAGTGCCTTATCGGCCCATGAAGGTAAATGATCGACCGCCTAGGACTTTCCTTGACCTATTTATTAAAATTACATGTATTTGGGATTTTATTAATGTTTACACGAGCTAGGAATATGTTTGGTGTTAATAAACCAATTAGGACTAGGAATAAAGTTTTCTAACTGACCAAAATTAGGATTTGGTTATCACAAACCAAGATTATTTAGGATTAGGATTTTCTAGCTTAGGATTTCATTTTTGATATTTTTTTTATGTATGTAATTCACGGGCCTCCATGTAACATAACCTTCATTTAATAAACTTAAGTTTTGTCTCAAACAAATTGTTTCTTAGGAAACTTTTGTATCATTGTTCTTCGTGAACACCAACTTTCACATTAAGGAGAATGATCTCTTGTGATCTTAGACACTAAGCAGGGTGATCATGTGTCTCAAAAGTAGAAATATATCTTTAGGTCATTCAATAGCTCTATGAAAAAAACATGAATAAGTTATAATGGAAAGTTCCAAGACTGAGCACATAATTCAGATATTTCTCGTTGGAGAAATTAAACAAGAATCGACCATTCCCAATGTCATTGGCATTTATTTTCGCTTGCATACTACACTGCTGAGGCATAAGCAAGATGAGTTTCTCAATTTTCTGCTCTTTCACTACAAGAAAACAGCGTAATTCTGACGGACATTCTGACGAAAAATGAGATCCTCGGAATATTCCGACGAATTTCCGAGGAAATTCCGAGGAAACCCAAAAGAGGAAACCCAAATTTTGGGTTTCCTCGGAATTTCTAAGGAATATACCGATGAAATACCGAGGAAATCATATTCCTCGGAAAACACCGACGAATATCCGAGGATATATTATAGCCGTTAGAGAGCCATTGGGGGATTTAAAAAATTCCGAGGAAATTCCGAGGAAAGAGCCGTTGCCGTCGGGATTCCGTCGGAATTTCCTCGGTACTGTCGGCAGCATTTCATCTATAAATACCCGCACCCCCAACCTCTTCATTCACTCCATTTCTTCATCCTCTCACATACTATATTTACACACGAATTTGATTGAAAAAAGCATGTCTTCTTCAAATTATTATCGTTCTTGGATCGATCGACCTCATTTGGATCCGAACACGAGATTGCTTACGGA
>NC_027753.1:379667-380648 GCF_000695525.1 Brassica oleracea var. oleracea | reverse complement strand
GAAGAAGAGGGTGTTTGACAGTCCACCTCCGGAAATTTGTGGGGCAGATTTGTCGACACAACTAAGAGATTTAGGTGCAGCAAGGACGCCAGACCAAGGTTGACATGTGCATTATCCGGTAGATGCTGTTGGAGAACTACATAACTGTCACAAAAAGAGTATTTTCTGGGATCTGCTATACTGGAAGGATCATCTGCTGAGGCATAATTTAGATGTCATGCATATTGAGAAGAACTTTTTTGACAATCTCATGAACACGATCCTTAACGTTCAAGGTAAAACAAAGGATAATTTGAAGTCAAGACTGGATTTAGTCGATATATGTGCTCGTTCAGAACTTCATGTTGATGAGAATGGTAGGGCTCCTTTTCCCATATACCAATTTGATGCAAAGGGAAAATATGCATTCTTTGATTGGATTTCAAACGATGTGGAATTTCCAGACGGTTACGCATCTAATTTGCGTAACTGTGTCGACAGAAAGGAAGAAAAGTTTATCGGCTTGAAGAGTCACGATTGCCATGTAATGATGCAGCGCCTCCTTCCATTCGCCTTCAAGGAACTATTACCACGAAATGTTCATGAAGCAATTGCAGGGATAAGTGGTTTCTTCCGCGATTTATGCACCAGATCAGTGACTCTTCAAGGTATTGAAAATTTGAAGACTAACATAGCCGTGATTCAGTGCAACCTTGAGAAGATATTTCCTCCCTCATTTTTGATGTTATGGAGCATCTTGTTATTCACCTGGCAAGAGAATTGGAAATTGGTGGTCCTGTGCAGTATAGATGGATGTATCTGTATGAGCAGTATATGTTCCATTTGAAGAAGATGGTGAAAAATTTAAGTAGGGTGGAAGGTTCTATAGTCGCACAGATGATCAATGAAGAAACTTCAAACTTTGCCGAGTACTACTTTCCAGCAGAAGTTCAGACCAAAAACAGAAGACCTGCTCGGCATGATGATAGAGGCGAACGAGCA
>NC_027753.1:374860-379300 GCF_000695525.1 Brassica oleracea var. oleracea | reverse complement strand
AGCCGCCAAATATTTCGCGAAAATTGAAATTGAAAATACCGAAGAAATTCCGACGGATAGTTTCCGTCAGACCCTAGGTTTTATAAACACGAAACACTTCTTCTTCCCCATTTCTCTCTTCTTCCTCTCCGGCTTTTCTCTTCTTCCTCCGGCGATCTCCCCCTTCTCTCGCGACGATCTCTCCGGCGAATCCTCTCTATTCCTACACAAATCATGTAAGGACCCTATCCCACTCTCTTAAGTTCTATTTGTTAGGTTTTTAAGTAGATTTGATGATTTTAGAAGTGTTTTGATAGATTTTTGTTAGGGTGATTGGTTAGGATTGTGATTTGGTTGTGTAATAGGTTTAGAATTGTGATTTGGTTGGATAATTTGTTGTGTTGAATTGATTTATAACTTTTTTATAATTTTTTTTTTATTTTTGTATTTATAAAATCGATTTTGGATTTTACAAAACGTTTTTTGTATATAAATTCGATTTTTGGATTTATAAAAGATGATTTCATATTTATAAAAATATTTATATTTATTAAAACTAATTTTCTATTTATAAAACATTTTCTTGATTTATAAACACTATTTTATTATTTTTTGTATTTATAAAAACTATTTTTAAATATGTTTTTCAATTAATATTTATTAAAACTATTTTTAAATATGTTTTTTTTAATTTATACATTTATTATGTATATAATTTATAAACTATTTTTTTTTTCAATCAAGAGACGGGATGGGAGGCAACGAGGAAGCAGAACGAGCAAATGATGGAGATGATGAAGAGGATGTACCCGAACGAGCAGTTCCCGTAGTTTCTTCTTTTTTTTTTCAAAAACTCTGAATGTTTTATTTTGGTATGTACAAGTTTGAATATTATCTAATATGTTTTCTATTTCAATTTTAAATTTATATTTTCGAATTTCAATTAAAAAAAATAAATTTTAATTTTTTTAAAAATATTATTTTTGGGAATATTCCGAGGAAGTGTATCCCTCGGGATATTCCGACGACAACTTCCTGGGAATATTCCGAGGGCTTATCTCCTCGGAATATCCCGACGGATACACTTCCTCGGAATATTCTGACGGCAAAGGTTTCTCGGAATATTCCGACGGCCGAGGTTCGTCGGAATATTCCGATACCTCTTTTCTCTCGGAATGTTTCCGAGGACCGTTCCATCGGAAATATCCGAGGAGATACCGACGAACAGTCCTAGGAAATGTTTCTTCGGAATGTCCTCGGAATCTTTAATTCTCGGTATTCCCTCGGAATTTTCTGAGGAAATTCTGAGGAAATTTTACTTTTCGACGAGAAATTTTCGACGACCATTCTCGTCGGTATGTCCTCGGAATACCGTTATTCCGAGGACATACCGACGATATTTGTCGTCGAAATCCCGGTGTTTTCTTGTAGTGTTTTGGTTCAGGATTTGATGTTAAGAGTTTTCAAGGCTCCTGATCAAATGTAGTAGTATAAAAGATTATCGAACCAATCCTAGGTGATTCTAAAGCAAAGGGAATGCAAGTTCATTCTTAAGCTAAGTCCAATCCGGTTTTAAAGATGGTATGAACTAAGAACTAATAAGCTAATGCAATAAAGTAATGATCTTTCTTTCTCAATATGAAGCAAGAGGACTCATGGGGCTAGGCATTTGATCTTGGGTGATGTAGATCCAATCTAGAGGTGGCAAGCTATCAATCAAACACTTTCCTTATGCCTAGACAGTAAGCTAAACAATCTCTATCTCTAGATGAATGTTCTTTTGGTAACGCAACTCAAGCATCTAATCTCTTAGGTTGAATGTTATTAAAGCAAACAATGAGAACAAGTTTAATAGCAATCTTAACTCCTTTAGCAACTAATCTCTTAGGTAAAGCAAGCTAAAAGCATTGAAGAGTTGGTTAAGGCATTTCATCATACACCTTGTGGGCAGGAAATGCCTAGAGATCTATTTTAGTATGATCAAGACTAAAATAGCATTGAGAACCCTCAATAAGCAAGAAAACAAGTAGATCTAACACTAAACACCCTAGATCTTCTCTAATCACCCTTAATCACCCTAGCCCATGAATCCAAGATTAGTCTACTCACTAATAGACATGAATAACCCCAAAACCATGAATGATTCAAGGTTAAACATGATTAGAGAGCAAGATAATCAAGCAACACAAACACAAAGAATATAGATGGAAAATGATTCAAGATCCAAATTTTCTTTAAAGAGGTTTATGTGTTCTCAAAGAGAAAAGAAGATAATTCACAACTTTGGGATCTACAAAGTATTTATATGTCTTTGCTAAACCTAATGGTTTCCATTAAAAAGTCTAAAAAGCCCTTTAAAAACACTAAAATTCGACCAGCTGAAAATGTGACCCGGGTAGAGGTCGGGTCGCCCAACCCGCGCTGGTCTACCCGCGCTGGGTCGTCCTGGGTCGTCATGGGTCGTCCGCGCGGGTCGTCCAATCCGCGCTGGTCTACCCGCGTCAGCCGTCCTCCCAAAATATTAGCAACAGAAGATATCTTTAAGACTTTTATCCATGTTCATGTTTCACCCTTTTGCACCCGAAATGTCTCAAAACACCTCCAAGAACTCCATAGGACACACCAACACCTGATAAAGACTTATGAATGCAAAATGGATCCTAAAGATGCCTAAATCTATTCTACATGATCAAAATATACAAGAATGGATTATTAAAAACATGTAAATATGCAAGATATTAACTCCCCCAAACTTGTTCTTTACTTGTCTTCAAGTGAACTTTCAAGAACTCATAGGAGAAGAGGTTTGAAGTTGGGAACTCATAGCCAAAAGAAACACTCAATGCACTCAACTTGACATCCTAAAGAAACATAGCAAATAGCATGAACACACTCTCTTATTATAATCTAGCTTCTCTAGGCCTATAACTACTCTTATGTCTCTATACAAGATGCAATGCTTTTCAACCAACATGCTCTCTCCACCAACCCTCACATTGATTCACACATACACACAAGGTGAATTCTCAGAGATGGGCACATGATCTCAATCATTTGGCTAGGTGATCAAATGGTCTAATATGGATGAAGAGGAGGGTTCAATGCAATCATTTTAAGGTGGCAAACACTCAAGAATCAAAGAGCTTGATCATTATGCAAAATTTATCTAAGACTAGGAGCAATTCATGCATACATGGATCCATCCTCTTCATTCTACCCCATTCCTAAGTGATTGCAAATTCTAGACCCTTTTGATTCATCCCATAAACCAAAATGAAAAACACTCACATCACTCACCCAATAAACAACATTCGTTTCTTAAGACTCAACCACTAAAGACCTCTTATTCACTTTTCACATTTCTAAGCTCTAACACTTTTTATTATCCCTTTCACACTATCTTATTGAATCTTTTTTTTTTATATAGGGGGAAGGTCTCAAACAATACAATCAAGAGCTTTCTTATCTTTATATTCTAGGTCCTTAGGGCTTTTCTTTCTCATGACAATCTTTTGTTCATCAATCTCAGCTTTGTCACTTCCCAAACCCAAGATATAAATATTTAAGGAACAAAGACCCCACTCACCATCCTAGAAACTAGCTCAAATGATGACCCTATGCTAGCAAGAGATGAGAACAAATTCATGTCGCTCCCAATACTCTCAAGATTTTGCACATGACAAACTATCAAAAGAAGCCTCACTCATGGATATCAATGTAGGCTTCAAAGAATGGCTAGGGTTCAAGGGTAAGGAAGTACCATTTGGGTTAACAAAGAGTGGTACAATGGGGAAAGATAACCCAAATGTGTATGAGACCCATGATCAAGTATGCAAATGCCCATATGAAAGAGAGATTAAGTTCATTAAGCCCTAGTTAATTTGGAGTTGGTTTCAAGAACAATGCCAATCATCAAGCAAACAACATGTTTCAAGAAGAGTTTTCAAGGCTTGAAGCATGCAAGTCTTTCAAAAGATGCTTAAGCTACTTGATATGTTTAACTAGGGTGCCAAATTTAGTGCAAACAAGTGTTCTATACAAGGCAATATCAATCAGCTGCTCCATATGCAAGTGAATGCATCCTATATGCTATAGACTCAAACTTAAGAATGCAAGTGATGCAACTACATGATTCAAAAATTTTTTTTTTTTTTGGTTTTTCTATACATATATGTATGTACAATGCAATGCATGAGACTCAAAATCATCAAAGCAAACATGATCAAATACTTGGTACCTCCCCCCACACTTAAATCACACAGTCTCTGTGTGAGTAAGGGAGAGATACCCAAAGGAAAGCAATATGCAAAGATAAACTGGTATGTACAAGATTAAGGTGAAGGAGTACCTCTAATGGAGTGTTGGAAAAGGCAGTGGTGTCTAGGGAGCAATGTCTGGCCGCTTTCCTCCTCAGCCCAAGGGTCTTAAAAACGAAGATCCTACTGATATGTACAGGGATAG